>NC_088393.1:56932500-57212500 GCF_037993035.2 Macaca fascicularis | reverse complement strand
ACAGGGACTTACGAGCCAGGCTCCACCTGCAGCTCCCTGCCTCAGTCCTCCACACACACGCAGTTCCCTCTGCCTGGGATAATCTTCCCACCTTTCTCCATCTGCTCAATTCCCAGCTCATCCTTAGGGGTAGATAAAAAGTAAAAAGTCCTCCCTTCTAGGGTCTGCCAGAAGACAGTTAACCTCTTCCTTCCCAGGGCTGCCTTTTTTTTTTTTTTTTTTTTTTTTTTTTGAGATGGAGTCTCGCTCTGTTGCCCAGGCTGGAGTGCAGTGGCATGATCTCAGCTCACTGCAACCTCTGCCTCCCAGGTTCAAGCGATTCTCCTGCTTCAGCCTCCTGGGTAGTTGGGATTACAGGCGCCCGCCACCGTGCCCGGCTAAATTTTGTATTTTTAGTAGAGACAGGGTTTCACCATGTTGGGCAGGCTGGTCTTGAACTCCTGACCTCAAGTGATCTGCCCAACTCAGCCTCCCAAAGTGCTGGGATAACAGGCATGAGCCACGGCACCCGGCCCCAAACACCATTTCATTCATTCATTCATTCATTGATCTAATTTTTAAATGTTTTCTTTCTTTCTTTTAGAGACAGGGTCTCGTTCTCTTGCCTAGCCTGAAGTCCAGTGGTGCAATAATGTCTCACAGCAGCCTCCAACTCCTGGGCTCAAACAATTCTCCTCCCTCAGCCTCCCAAGTAGCTGGGATGATGGGGGACACCACCATGCACAGCTATTTTGTTATTTGTTATTTTGTAGAGACAGCATCTCCTATGTTGCCCAGACGGGTCTTAAATTCCTGGGGTCAAGCAATCCTCCCTCCTTGGCCTCCCAAAGTGCTGGGACTACAGGCGTGAACCACCATGCTCGGCCTAAAAATATTTATGGAGCGCATACTCTGTGTCAAGAACTCTCATCTGTTCTAGGTGTCAGGGATACAACCAGAAACGGGACAGATAATCCCAGCTCTCGTCGAGCTTGCGTTTCTAGATGTGTGTGTCGGAGACTGGGAACAGAAAGCAGTGGAGGCCGGGTGTGGTGGCTCACGCCTGCAATCCCAGCACTTTGGGAGGGTGAGGCAGACAGATCACCTGAGCCCAGGAGTTCGAGACCAGCCTGGCCAACATGGCGAAATCCCCTTTTCTACTAAAAATACAAAAATTAGCCAGGCGTGGTGGCGCCTGCCTGTAATCCCAGCTACTCAGGAGACTGAGGCAGGAGAATCACTTGAATCCGCAAGGCGGAGGTTGCAGTGAGCTGAGATTGCACCATTGCACTTCAGCCTGGGCAACAAGAGTGGAATCTCCATCTCAAAAAAAAAAAAAAAGAAAGAAAGAAAAAAGAAAAAGAAAAAAGAAAAGAAAAGCAATGGAGAGGCTGAAGGAGAAGGGGCAGAGGCCTGATTCCTGGATCTGTAACCATTTCTCCTTTGCCAATAGCTTTGGTTCTTCTCACCCCAGTTCCTCCTGCTCTCAAAGGCAGAAAGGCCACACCAAAGCAGCCTCAGCAACACTCAGCAAACCCCTGGTGAGTGAGAGTCCCAGGGAGTCTTCCCTCCCACAGAGGGCCCAGAAATTTTCCAGCCTTTTCTTCCCCCTTCACCTGCCCACAGCCCACTGTTCCCAGCCTCAGGTCCTTCCAGTTGTGGGCTCAGCCCAACGCCCCCAACTATCTAAGTCCAGATGCATTGGTGTAGAGGAGGCAGAGGAGGGAGAGTTGTGCAGAGAAGCAGGAGGAAGGGAAACATTAATAAGAGCTTCTGAATGTCCAAATAGGGCTCTTGAGGAAAGAAAGGACTATTTGCTGCTATTCCACTTTGAAAACAACACTCAATCTTTTAAAATTGTTCATTGTAAACAAAATTTTCAGGGCCAGGCGTGATGGCTCACATCTGTAATCCCAGCTCTTTGGGAGGCTAAGGTGGGAGGATTGCTTGAGCCCAGGAATTGAAGACCAGCCTGGACAACATAGCAAGATCCCTCATCTCTGGAAAAAAAAAAATTTAAGATTATCCCAGTGTGGGGGCATGTGCCTGGGGTCCCAGCTACTTGAGAAGCTGAGGTGGGAGTGGCGCCTGAGCCTGGCAGGTCAAGGCTGCAGTGAGCTATGATCACACCACTGCACTCCAGCCTGGGCAACACAGCAAGATTGTAAGACTCTAAAAAAAGTCCTAAGGCCTTAAGTTCAATGAATATATTATCATATTTATTATAATAAGGGCCAGCTGGGCACGGTTGTTCACGCCTGTAATCCCAGCACTTTGGGAGGCCGAGGTGGGCGGATCACAAGGTCAGGAGATCGAGACCACGGTGAAACCCCGTCTCTACGAAAAATACAAAAAAAATTAGCCGGGCGCGGTGGCGGGTGCCTGTAGTCCCAGCTACTCGGGAGGCTGAGGCAGGAGAATGGCGTGAACCCGGGAGGCAGAGCTTGCAGTGAGCCGAGATCACACCACTGCACTCCAGCCTGGGTGACAGAGCAAGACTCCGTCTCAAAAAAAAAAAAAAAAAAAAAAAAAGTTGTTCTATGAATAAAAACTAATAAAGTTGTTTTTATGAATTTGTGTTTGCCCCCAAGATGCACGTGGATCTGAGCCTAAACAGCATTCCAAAGATGTTGAAGACACAGTGAAGGGATTCGACCCCCTCCGGGTTCCAGTCTGGCCAGTGGGTGGTCCATGGGGAAGACAGATTAGAAAGTCATTGTAATGACTTTGAAGTCAGAACTCACCTGAAACCACAACCCACAGCAGGCTGCTCAGAAGCCCTGCGCTGAACCAAACTAGTCAATGACCTGTCAAAACAAAAGCATTACCGGGTGTGGTGGCTCACGCCTGTAATCACAGCACTTTGGGAGGCCGAGGCAGGAGGACCGCTTGCGGTCAGGAGTTCAAGACCAGCCTGGCCAATATGGTGAAACCCCATCTATACCAAAAAATACCAAAAATTAGCCGGGCATGGTGGCACATGCCTGTAATACCAGGTACGCGGGAGGCTGAGGTAAAAGGATCACTTGAGCCTGGGAGGTGGAGGTCACGCCACTGCACTCCAGCCTGAGCAACAGAGCAAGACCTGTCTCAACAAAACAAAAACAGGCCGGGCGTGGTGGCTCATGCCTGTAATCCCAGTACTTCGGCAGGCCGAGGCAGGTGGATCACCTGGGGTCAGAAGTTCAAGACCAGCTTGAGCAATATGATGAAACCCATCTCTAATAAAAATACAAAAATTAGCCGGGCTGTGGTGGCACATGCCTGTAATCTCAGCTACTCAGGAAGCTGAGGTGGGAGAATCTCTTGAACCCAGAAGGCGGAGGTTGCAGTGAGCCAAGATCACACCACTGCACTCCAGCCTGGGCGACAGAGCGAGACCTTGTCTCAAAAACAAAACAACCCCCCCCCACAAAAAGTATCCACAATCTACACAGAATTTAAACAAGACCCAGCACCTTATCACATAATATTTAAGATGTCCAGAATACAACCCAGAATTGCTCAGCATGCAAAGAATAAAAATTGCAACTCACATGAGAAAAAAACAGAGATGACGTAAGTGCTAGAATTGAGTGCAAGAGGTTAGGACTGTGTGTAAAGCATTTAAAGCGGCAGAAAGCAACATGCCTCACTGACCGAACACCACAAGAGTCTGGGGAATATGTTTTGCAGGCTTCCTAGCCTGGCCATCCATAGAAAAGAGAAGAAAGAAGAATATGGAACTGAGAGGCAACAGTGTCCAACACGGGCCACCATTTTGGCTACTCAGTATCCGTTCACACCAGTCTACCCTTATGTAAACTTTCATACAACAAGAAAACATCGTGCTTCCATCTAATAGGATGCAAGTATCCCTTGTGCAAATGCAGGCGTGAGCAACCTCTTCCCAAAAAAGCACTTAGCAGTGGCATCTGGCCGGGTGCGGTGGCGCACGCCTGTAATCCCAGCACTTTGAGAGGCCGAGGTGGGAGGATCACCTGAAGTCAGGAGTTCGAGACCAGCCTGGGCAACATGGTGAAACCCTGTCTCTACTAAAAATACGAAAATTAGCTGGGCATGGTGGCGGGCACCTGTAATCCTAGCTGCTCGGGAGGCTGAGGCAGGAGAATCACCTGAACCCAGGAGGCAGAGGTTGCAGTGAACCAAGAACAAGCCACTACCCTCCAGCCTGGGTGACAGAGCAAGACTCCGTCTCAATAAATAAATGAATCTATCTATCTATCTATGTATCTATCTATGTATCTATCTGTCTATGTATCTATCTGTCTATGTATCTGTCTATGTATCTATCTATGTATCTATCTATGTATCTATCTGTCTATGTATCTATGTATCTATCTATGTATCTATGTATCTATGTATCTATCTATGTATCTATCTGTCTATGTATCTATGTATCTATCTATGTATCTATGTATCTATGTATCTATCTGTCTATGTATCTGTCTATGTATCTATGTATCTATGTATCTATGTATCTATCTATGTATGTATCTGTCTATGTATCTATCTATGTATCTATCTATGTATCTATCTATGTATCTATCTGTCTATGTATCTGTCTATGTATCTGTCTATGTATCTATATATCTATCTGTCTATGTATCTATGTATCTATGTATCTATGTATCTATGTACCTATGTATCTATCTATGTATCTATCTATGTATCTATCTATGTATCTATGTATCTATCTATCTATGTATCTATGTATCTATGTATCTATGTATCTATCTATGTATCTATCTACGTATCTATCTATGTATCTATGTATCTATCTATGTATCTATCTATATCTAATGTATCTATCTATGTATATTGGCAGAAGACATGCAACTCCTGGGTCAGAGACAAAGGACCATATTCCTTCCAGTACAGCCAGCAGCATAAACACAGCATATTTTCATTAGTTCCCCTTTCTCTCCAAACTCTGTAAGGGCAATGCCAGGGCCCAGGTGGATGCCTGCACGTACAGAGGGTTGTATTACAGGAGAGGAGCACTGAGCTTAGGGAACCCCCTCTGCTTTATAGCAATCAACAAGCCTCTCTTTGTGTGAGGGGAGGGGTTGCCTCATTACTCAAGGTTGCCAGCTGCATCAACCACCCTGAAGCAACAGTGACCAGGGCCTTGCAGCCATGCACACCCCACACAACATGCAGGAACACAAGACAACTGTGGAGGACAGTCTCCCAGCAGCAATACCCACCCCCGGACCCGCATCATCTTAGCTTCTGGCAGGCTTTCACATGACTCTGCCACCCATCAGCCACTCTGATTCATCTGACTAACAGGCTGGAATAAAATCACTTCAGGCCAGGTGTGGTGGCTCACGCCTGTAACCCCAGCATTTTGGGAGGCTGAGAGCACTTGAGGTCAGGAGTTCGAAACCAGCCTGGCCAACATGGGGAAACCTGTCTCTACTATAAATAAAATAGCCAGGCATCATAGTGGGCACCTGTAATCTCAGCTACTTGGGAGGCTGAGGCAGAAGCATCGTTTAAACCTGGGAGGTAGAGGTTGCAGTGAGCCAAGATCGTGCCACTGTACTCCAGCCTGGGCCACTGAGACTCCATCTCAAAAAAAAAAAAAGTCACTTTAATTTGTCTCATTCAGCCTTTAATTAAGGCTACTTTCAATGTGACTCCCATCAGCAGGATCAGGCCAACCTTGAGTATTGACCTCAACTCTCAACTATGCCCCCCAGGGTCCTAGACTCAGCCAACTGTGAATAAGTCTCAAGGTGGCTCATGCCTGTAATCCCTGTACTTTGGGAGGCTGAGACTGGCATATCATTTAATCTCAGGAGTTCAAGATCAGCCTGGGCAACATGATGAAGGCCCATCTCTACAAAAAATACAAAAACAATATTATCCAGAAGTGGTGGCACACCTGTAATTCTAGCTACTTGGGAGGCTGAGGCGGGAGGATCCCCTGAACCTGGAAGGTTGAGGTTGCAGTGAGCCAAGATCACACCAATGTACTCCAGCCTAGGTGACAGAGCAAGATCTGTCTCTAATACAATAAAAAAATTAAAATAAAAAAAATTTTTAAAGACCGGGCACAGTGACTCATGTCTACAATCCCAGCACTTTGGGAGGCCAAGGAGGGTGGATCACCTCAGGTCGGGAGTTCGAGACCAGCTTGATCAACATGGAGAAACCAAATCTCTACTAAAAATACAAAATTAGCCGGGCATGGTGCCACAGGCCTGTAATCACAGCTACTCGGGAGGCTGAGGCAGGAGAATCGCTTGAACCCGGGAGGCAGAGGTTGCAACGAGCCAAGATCGTGCCATTGCACTCCAGCCTGGGCAACAAGAGTGAAACTCCATCTCAAAAAAAAAAAAAAAAAAAAGTAAAAACTGGTCTCAGAGGACAAGTACCTCTTATTTTGGACAACCAGCATACAGTCTAAGGCTACTCTATTATCCATTATAAGCAAAGCAGAGAACTTTAGACTGATCTGCTAACATACCAAAAAAAGAAATTTAAAAATAAAAAGATAAACTGATCTGATCTTTGATGTCTTTACAAATAATTACAGGGTGACAACAGATGGGCCTAAAAGCAACCCCCGTCCACAGTGAGCATGCCATAGCTTACCTCCCCAACCTGAGAAGATTCAGTCATTGGGTTTTGTTGTTAAGCTTGACTGGAATTACCGTTACATTGTCTCAGTTAAGCCTCATGAGTAATATCAGCAGGTTGTTTCAGCTAACGCAGGGGTCAGCCAACTTTTTCTGTAAAGAACCAGGTAATCACATTTGGGTTCTGTGGGGCATTTGTTTTCTGTGGCATCGTCATCTTTTATTTTTTCTTTTTGAAACAAGATCTTGCTCTGTCGCCCAGCCTGAAGTGCAGTGGTACAATAATAGCTCACTGTAGCCACAACCTCCCAGTCAAGTGATCCTCCCACCTTAGCCTCCTGAGTAGCTGGGACTGCAGGCATGCACCAGCACACCCAGCCAATTTTTAATTTTTTGTAGAGACAGGCTTTCACCATGTAGCCCAGGCTAGTCTTGAACTCCTGGGCTCAAGTGATCCTTCTGCCTTAGCCTCCCCAAGTGCTAGGATTACAGGGGTGAACCAACACACCTGGCTTTTATTTTATTTTTTGGCCTGGCAGTGGCTCCTGCCTGTAATTCTAGCACTTTGGGAGGCTGAGGCAGGTGGATCACTTGAGGTCAGGAGTTTGAGACCAGGATGGCCAACATGGAGAAACCACGCCGCTACTAAAAATACAAAAGTTAGCCGGGCGTGGTGGCAGGCGCCTTTAATGCCAGCTACTTGGGAAACTGAGGCAGGAGACTCGCTTGAACCCAGGAGGCAGAGGTTGCAGTGAGCCAAGATCACACCACTGCACTCCAGCCTGGGCAACAAAGTGAGACTCTGTCTCCAAAAAACAAAAAAACAAAAAACCACAAATTTTTAAAAATATGTAAAAACCTTTGTTAGCTTATGGACCATACAGACACAGGTCACGGGCCAGATGTATCCCACAGGCTGTGTAGTGTGTCAACTCCTGATCTAGCACCATGTTGGTCCAACAAGCGGATTCTGGTGCCTAAACCAGCATTAGTTTGAATCCCCTACTTGGCCCCCTCAGGGCTAAACTGCCATCTGGAGAGTGTGACCACCATCTGTCCAGCGGAAAGACAGATGCATCATTCTGACGATGGTCAGTGGGCAGAATCGTACATTTTCAGAATAGGTCTCTGTAACTCCTCCAACACTTCCTTCTCAGTGACTATCCAACATGCAGCCAAGGAGAGATGAAACCTCTTCTGGGACTGCCACATTCAGTGACCAAACAGCCTGAGTAAAGTGTGTGTGGCCAGGTGCGGTGACTCACGCCTGTAATCCCAGCACTTTGGGAGGCTGAGGCAGGCGGATCAGTTGAGGTCAGGGGTTCGAGACCAGCCTGGCCAACATGGCGAAACCCCGTCTCTACCAAAAATACAAAAATCAGCCGGGTGTGATGGTGCACACATGTAATCCCAGGTACTTGGGAGGCTGAGGCAGGAGAATCGCTTGAACCCAGGAGGCGGAGGTTGCAGTGAGCCGAGATGGCACCACTGCACTCCAACCTGGGTGACACAGTGTCTGTTTCAAAAAATAAATAAATAAAGTGTGTGGATCAGGAAGAGGTGGGAAGGGGAAACCAGAAACCTTTTTGAGCCGATTCTTGAGGAAGATGATCCAACAATCAATAATACTAGACACCCGCAGATAGTGAAGAAGTTACAAAGTCCCATTGAATACCTTAAATATCAACTAAACTGCAATCAATGTCTTCCGGAGTTAGTGTTGGGGTTAGGTGGTTGCTGCCCCCTAGTGGACATCTTTAGGTTTAACATAGTGGAACGCGCCCAGCCGTTTAAGGGAACCCTTGTGAATCGAGGGCCCCATGAGCCAGAGAAATTGCCTCAGGCAGGGGAGTGGAGGCGAGTTTTCTCCAAATGGGGTAGCTGCTGCTGGGTGCGGTGCCTCACACTTGTAATTCCAGCACTTTGGGAGGCCGAGGAAGGAGGATCGCTTGAGCCCAGGAGTTGAAGACCAGCCTGGGCAACACAGTGAGACTCTGTCTCTGAAAAAAAAATTTTTAAATTAACCAGGTGTGCTGGTGCACGCCTAGAGTCCCAGTTACTCAGGAGGTTGAGGTGGGAGGATCACTTGAGCCCAGGAGTTCCAGGCTGCAGTGAGCCACGATCATGCCACTGCACTCCAGCCTGGGCAACACAGCAAGACTGTCTCAAAACAGAAAATGAAAGAAACGGGTAGCTGTGACTTGTATGTAAAACTCACATGACCTGAGGACCAGACCGGCTGTGCTCTTGGATGTACCCTTTACCTTTGGCCATTTCCAGTATTACTAGTGAAGTTCCAGTTAACCTACCTGAGAATGAGGGTGTGAGGCTGGGGAGTTAAAGGCCTCCACAGGCCAGGTATTTGCTTTCAATGAGAGCTTAATAGCGATTCATAGTGTTTTTTTTTTTTTAATTGTTATTATTAAAAGAGAGACAGGGCCGGGCACGGTGGCTCACGCCTGTAATCCCAGCACTTTGGGAGGCCGAAGGGGTGGATCCCGAGGTCAAGAAATTGAGACCATCCTAGCCAACATGGTGAAACCCCGTCTCTACTAAAAATACAAAAGTTAGCTGGGGTGGTGGCAGACGCCTGTTATCCCAGCTACTCGGGAGGCTGAGGCAGGAGACTCGCTTGAACCCAGGAGGTGGAGGTTGCAGCCGAGATGGCACCGCTGCACTCCAGCCTGGTGAGAGAGAGAGAGAGACTCTGTCTAAAAATAGATAAATAAAAATTAAATTAAATGTAAAAAATAGAGATGGGGTTTCACTATATCGCCCAGGCTGGTCTTGAACTCCTGGACTCAAGCGATCCGCCCACCTCCCAGTGTGAGCCGCGGCACTCAGCCTAGCTGCCTTTTCTTTTTAAAAGGGGTGTACTTGGTGGCCGTGTCAGGCAGGTGGCGCTGTGGCACTGGGAAACGGCTTCCCGGAGCACTCCAGCAGCCATTTAGTCATTAAAGCTGTGTTTCCTTTTCTACCGGGATCCCACATCGTTCCCGGTAAAGGGGAAGAGGGCAGCACATGCCACAGCCCCTGACCGATAGAATCCCCTGATAACGGGGCGTTCGTTGTTCGAGCATGTAAGACATCAGTACCAATTATACCCGCTCAGTCGTGGAAACCACACAGCAGGACGTTAAATTGGCCCAAAGCGCCACACCCAACTAGAGCACTTCAGCTTCCCTTCCCACTGCGAGCCTGATTCGTTGAATTCAAGCACTTGAACCGAGAAGTCTGTGGGTCAGGGACCACAGCCTCAGCCCTGGAGCAACTTGGGGCTGGGGAGTAGCCTAGGGGGACAGCAAAGGCAGGGGAAAAAAACTCACTGTTGGTCTGGCGTGGTGACTCACACCTGTAGTCCCAGCACTTTGGGAGGCCAAGGCGGGCGAATCACTTGAGGTCAGGAGTTCAAGACCAGACTGACCAACATGGAGAAACTCCGTCTCTACCAAAAATACAAAATTAGCCAGGCATGGTGGTGCACACCTGTAGTCCCAGCTACTCGGGAGACTGAGGCAGGAGAATTGCTTGAACCTGGGAGGCGGAGGTTGCAGTGAGCGGAGATCATGCCATTGCACTCCAGCCTGAGCAACAAGAGTGAAACTCCATCTCAAAAAAACAAACAAGCAAACAAAAGGCCGGGTGCGGTGGCTCACGCCTGTAATCCCAGCACTTTGGGAGGCTGAAGTAGGTGGATCACCTGAGGTCGGGAGTTCGAGACCAGCCTGGCCAACATGGAGAAACCCCGTCTCTACTAAAAATACAAGATTAGTCAGGTGTGGTGGCGCATGCCTGTAATCCCAGCTACTCGGGAGGCTGAGGCAGGAGAATTGCTTGAACCCAGGAGGTGGAGGTTGCAGTGAGCCGAGATCTCACCATTGCACTCCAGCTTGGGGGATGAGAGCAAAATTCCATCTCAAAAATAGGACAGTGGGGACCCCTATTGCTGGCCATCCTCCTCTACTTGGATGAGAGAATTCCCTACTGGATCCTAGGGATTCTTCATATATATATATATATATATATATATATATGAATATATATATATATATATATATATATATATGAATATATATATATATATATATATATATATGAATATATATATATATATATATATATATATATTTTTTTTTTTTTTTTTTTCTGAGACGGAGTCTCGCTCTGCCGCCCAGGCTGGAGTACAGTGGCCGGATCTCAGCTCACTGCAAGCTCCGCCTCCCGGGTTCACGCCGTTCTCCTGCCTCAGCCTCCCGAGTAGCTGGGACTACAGGCGCCCGCCACCTCTCCCGGCTAGTTTTCTGTATTTTTTAGTAGAGACGGGGTTTCACCGTGTTAGCCAGGATGGTCTCAATCTCCTGACCTCGTGATCCGCCCGTCTCGGCCTCCCAAAGTGCTGGGATTACAGGCTTGAGCCACCGCGCCCGGCTCTTCTCATATTTTTGAACCAGGCCCATGGAGGCCCTGTCCTTCCAATTCCAGAAAGCCACACCTTTGTCAACATCCCATCCTCTTCAACACTACCAGGTCCGGACTTTCATTTTGTCCTACTTACAAGCCAGCCTGGGCCGAGTGCGGTGGCCTCATGCCTATAATCCCAGCACCTTGAGAGGCTGAAGCAGGAGAATCTCTTGAGCCCAGGAGGACCAACAGTTTGTCTTTTTTAAGCTATGAAATGTCCCTTTAAGCTGCGGCGCAGCTAGTCCTCGTGATGATGATTGGGATAACAGGGCCTTTGTTATCGCAGTCACAGCTAACTAAGGGCAGGTGAGCATTGTCCTCATTCAACACCCACCTGCCCTTAGTTAGCTTCGACTGGACAGCAGCTGATACAACACAACAATGCAAGCCATTACCCAAAAGCCATTTCTTCCAAAGAATACGTAAGGCCGGGCGCAGTGGCTCACACCTGTAATCCCAGCACTCTGGGAGGCCAAGGCAGGAGAATCGCTTGAGCCCAAGAGTTCCAGACCAGCCTGAGCAACATAATGAAAGCCCATCTCTGGGCAATGTAGCCATACCCTGTCTCTACAAAAAATAAAAAATTAGCTGGGCACAGTGGCATGCACCTGTAGTCCCAGCTACTCGGGAGGCTGAGGTGGGGGAATCACTTGAGCCCAGGTTGGAGTGCACCATTGCACTCCAGCCTGGGTGACAGAGTGAGACCCTGTCCCTAATTCAGTCAATCAATCAATAAAATAAAAAACAAAAATAAAACAAGCTACCCCATTACTGTTTCACAAATGTTGCCAGAAGACACAAGACTCCTGGGCCAGAGACAAATAACTTTATTACTCACCAACCAGCAGGCAGCATGAGCATCAGCGCCTTCGTATTCGTTCTCCTGGACTCCGAGGTCCCACGGAGGTTGGTGCAGACGTCTGTAATTCCGTGGGTTCTGAAGAAGATAAAGAGCTCCTGGGTGGAGCTAGAGTTTAAAAAGCTTTTGCTAAAGAGGCTCCCACTCAAATGCGGCCATCTGTCTGGTCACTTGCTACAGCCGCATTAGTGAAATTTCCACACGTGAGATGTGGCATCTTCAAGATCCAAAAAAGCTTATCAGTAGCGACACCTTTGTAGTCGGAGGTGGCAGGACCAACAGTTTGTCTTTTTTAAGCTATGAAATGTCCCTTTAAGCTGCGGCCCAGCTAGTCCTCGTGATGATGATTGGGATAACAGGGTCTTTGTTATCGCAGTCACAGCTAACTAAGGGCAGGTGAGCATTGTCCTCATTCAACACCCACCTGCCCTTAGTTAGCTTCGACTGGACGGCAGCTGATACAACACAACAATGCAAGCCACTACCCAAAAGCCATTTCTTCCAAAGAATACGTAAGGCCGGGCGCAGTGGCTCACACCTGTAATCCCAGCACTTTGGGAGGCCAAGGCAGGAGAATCGCTTGAGCCCAAGAGTTCCAGACCAGCCTGAGCAACATAATGAAACCCCATCTCTATAAAACAAACAAACAAAAAAGTAAAACTTAGCCGAGTATAGTGGTGTGCACCTGTAATCCCAGCTACTCAGGAGGCCAAGGCAGGAGGATCATTTGAGCTCAGGAGTTTGAGACCAGCCTGGGCAACATAGTGAAATCTTGTCTCTACTAAAAAATTTTTTTATATTGGCCAGGTGCAGTGGCTCACACCTGTAATCCCAGCACTCTGGGAGGCTGAGGTGGGCAGATCACGAAGTCAGGAGGTCGAGACCATCCTGGCTAACACAGTGAAATCCTGTCTCTATTAAAAATACAAAAAATTAGCCAGGTGTGGTAGCGGGCGCCTGTAGTCCCAGCTACTTGGAAGGCTGAGGCAGGAGAATGATGTGAACCCGGGAGGCGGAGCTTGCAGTGAGCCAAGATCGCACCACAGCACTCCAGCCTGGGTGACAGAACAAGATGCCATCTCAAAAAAAAAAAAAAAAAAAAAAAAAATATATATATATATATATATATATATATATATAAAAATTAACTGGGCATGGTGGCATGCAACTGTAGTCCCAGCTACTCAGTAGGCTGAGGTGGGAGAATCGCTTGAGCCCAGGAATTCAGGATGCAGTGAGCTATGATCACACCACTGTACTCCAGCCTGGGTGACAGAGTGAGACCCCATCTCAAAAAAAAAAAAAAGCATGTAAGACTGGTAAAAACACATGAACAGATGCTCAGCATAACTAGTCCTTAGGGAAATGCAAACCAAACCACAATGGAGCACCACTCCACACCCAGTAGGATGGCTACAGTCAAGAAAACAAACTGGGCAGGGCGCAGTGGCTCACGCCTGTAATCCCAGCACTTTGAGAGGCCGCGGTGGGAGGATCACCTGAGGTCAGGAGTTCAAGACCAGCCTGACCAACATGGTGAAACCCCGTCTCTACTAAAAATACAAAAAATTAGCCAGGCGTGGTGGCGGGTTCCTGTAATCCCAGCTACTCAGGAGGCTGAGGCAGGAGAATCGCTTGGACCCAGGAGGCAGAGGTTGCAGTGAGCCAAGATTGTGCCATTGCATTCCAGCCTGGGCAACAAGAGCAAAACTCCTTCTCAAAGAAAAGAAAAGAGAAGAAATGCAAATAGCATGTGTTTGGCGTGGAGGTGAAGAAATGGGAACCGTCGTACATGGCTGGTGAGAATGTACAATGGTCCAGCCACCGTGACGGTTTGGCAGTTCCTCAAAAAGTTAAGCACGGAATTAGCCTTTATATGACCCAGTTATTCCACCCTTAGGTACCTACCCAAAAGAACTGAAGACAGGTCTTCAAACAAAAACTTGTACACATTACCTGATACTTTTTTGTGGGGAGGGGGACAGAGGCTTGCTCTGTCACCTAGGCTGGAGTGCAGTGGTGCAATCATAGTTCACTGCAGCCTCAAACTCCCGAGCTCAAGTGATCCTTCTACCTCAGCCTCCCGTGTAGCTGGGATTACAGGTGCACACACCACCCCACCCAGCTAATTTTTAAAAATTTTTTGTAGGCATGAGGTCCCACTATATTGCCCGAACCTGGTCTTGAACTCCTGGCCACAAGTGATCCTCCCACCTTGGCCTCCCAAAGTGCTGGGATTACATGTATGAGCCACTGTGCCCAGTCAATACTTTGTGCTGGAGAAAAAAAAAAAAAACAATTGCTGGGAGCGGTGGCTCACTCCTGTAATCCCAGCACTTTGGGAGGGCGAGGCAGGTGGATCATTTGGGGTCAGGAGTTCGAGACCAGCTTGACCAACATGGTGAAACCCCATCTCTACTAAAAATACAAAAAAATTAGCTGGGTGTGGTGGTGTGCACCTGTAATCTCGGCTACTCAGAGGCTGAAGCAGGAGAATTGCTTGAATCCGGTAGGTGAAGGTTGCAGTGAGCCGAGATCACGCCACTACCCTCCAGCCTGGGTGCCAGAGTGAGACTCTGTCTCAAAAAGGAGAAAAAAATTATAAGCGCTGATAATAGCAGGTCCTGGTAAGGATCAGGGCCACTAGAACGCCCTCATGCATTGCTGGTGGTAATTCAAAATTCAAACGGTGCAACTACTTAGGAAAAGATTTTGGCAATTTCTTATAAAGTCATACATACACTTTCTATACCATCCAGCCATCCCAATCCTAGATATTCAAGAGAAGCAAAAACGTGTGTCCAACACCCACAATTTTTCCAAATCTAATCTGAGTTTGTGTATCGGCCCCTTGGCTTGCCTACGTCTTTGTTCTAAAAAGGTAAATCTGGCCGGGTGCAGTGGCTCACACCTGTAATCCCAGCACTTTGGGAGGCCGAGGAGGGTGGATCACAAGGTCAGGAGATCGAGACCATCCTGGCTAACACTGTGAAATCCTGTCTCTACTAAAAATACAAAAAAAAAAAAAAAAAAATTAGCCGGGCGTGGTGGCGAGCTCCTGTAGTCCCAGCTACTTGGGAGGCTGAGGCAGGAGAATCGCTTGAACCTGGGAGGTGGAGGTTGCGGTGAGCCAAGATTGCACCACTGCATTCCAGCCTGGGCAACAAAGCGAGACTCCGTCTCAAAAAAAAAATAAAAAGGCAAACCCATCCCAGTTTTGGCCGCAGTCCATTTGCTTGGGTGCAGTTTTGAGCCAACGTTACCACTCTGTTCCCTCTAGCCACACTCGTCGTCCTTTTGATATTACCAGTTCCTTGGTCCCAGTCTTTTTCTTTTCTGAAACAGGGTCTCCGTCTGTCACCCAGGCTGGAGTACAGTGGCGCGATGATGGCTCACCATAGTCTCGACCTCCCAGGCTCTAGTGATCTTCCCACCTCAGCCTCCCGAGTAGCTGGGACCACAAGCGCCCACCCCCACACCCGGCTAATTTTGTAATTGGCATCTGCATTCTTAAATCCTCATCCCAGCCTCCTGCCTCCTTTCCTCTGACAACCTGCGGCCTCGCTACCTAGAGATTTCTTTTTGTATACAATGAACCATTTTTTTCTTTTTTTTTTTTTTTTTTTTTTTGAGACGGAGTCTTGCTCTGTAGCCCAGGCTGGAGTGCAGTGGCCAGATCTCAGCTCACTGCAAGCTCCGCCTCCCGGGTTCACGCCATTCTCCGGCCTCAGCCTCCCGAGTAGCTGGGACTACAGGCGCCCGCCACCTCGCCCGGCTATTTTTTTGTATTTCTTAGTAGAGACGGGGTTTCACTGTGTTAGCCAGGATGGTCTCGATCTCCTGACCTTGTGATCCGCCCATCTCGGCCTCCCAAAGTGCTGGGATTACAGGCTTGAGCCACCGCGCCCGGCCGAACCATTTTTTTCAAATGACCTGCTTGTCTGGGGGCCTTTAGTGTCTTACGCATTCTGTTTACAGTCACCTGTCTTTCCCTGCACCTGAGACCTGGAACAGACAGC
Organism: Macaca fascicularis; assembly: GCF_037993035.2. Taxonomy (NCBI): domain Eukaryota; kingdom Metazoa; phylum Chordata; class Mammalia; order Primates; family Cercopithecidae; genus Macaca; species Macaca fascicularis. The sequence continues at coordinate 57,196,592 of NC_088393.1, read as the reverse complement.
ATCTTAGGGGGCCTCGCCGGGTCCCAGGTGAGGGGACACCACAGCCATCCCACCCCCTCGACCGCCTCTCCAGAGGACACTGCACTAGCTGGCCACAGCTATGCTGCCCACCCTTGCTTCACAGACATCCAGTTTATTCACTGGCCTTACAGGTGACCTGCCATCACCGTTAGGAGTGAATGTCTTCCACCTCCATAGAGGGCCAGACAAACTCCATGCTGCTTGTCAAAACAGCACCAGGCCGGGCGCAGTGGCTCCCATGTGTAATCCCAGCATTTTCGGAGGCTGAGGTGGGCAGATCACTTGAGGTCAGGAGTTCGAGGACCAGCCTGGCCAACATGGTGAAACCCCGTCTCTACTAAAAATACAAAAATTAGCCAGGTGTGGTGGCATGTGCCTGTAGTCCTACTCGGGAGGCTGAGGCAGGAGAATGGCTTTAACCGGGGTGGCAGAAGTTGCAGTGAGCCAAGATCGTGCCACTGCACTCCAGCCTGTACGACACACCAAGACTCAGTATATAAAAAAAAAAGTATATATATATACACACACATATATACACGTGTGTGTGTGTGTGTGTGTGTACAAAAATTAGCCAGGCATGGTGGTGGGCACCTGTAATCCCAGCTACTCAGGAGGCTGAGGCAGGAGAATCGCTTGAACTGGGGAGGTGGAGGTTGCAGTGAGCCGAGATTGCGCCACTGCGCTCCAGCCTGGGCAATACAGCAAGACTTTGTCTAAAATCAAACAAAAAGAACACGGCACCAGGACAGATGGAGAATTTTCCTTTGTGGTTACCAACTGTCATACACACCACTAGGCCTGTGTGATAGAGATGTCAAATCGATTCTTGGAGGGAAGACGCGCAGGTAGAGGAGGGAGCATCCCTCCATCCCATGACTCCGGCTGGACGAGAACGGTCTGCCTGCACCATGGCCAGCAGCATCCCAGTAAAGAGGGACTGTGTCCTTATATTTATAGAATCAGGGAACAGGAAACATCTATGTGGCAATGACAGCTTCCTGGTCAGGAAAAATGTTCTGGCTAGAAAGGGGCAGCCTCTGGGACAGAGCAGCTGGTATCAGCCTGTTCTTCTGTACCTGTGATGTCAGCGCAGGCTTGCTGAGACAATTCTGCTATGTTACCAAAGAGAGGATCAGATGAGCCTCAGGGCTCTTGAGATTGGTCGCTCAGGATTGCTGCCCAGCTCAGAAGTAGGCATTGCTGAGCTGGGGCTCAGATTTCTGGGCAAGGAGACTGCCAGGCTAGTGCTGGTTCCTCTGAGGGCTGCAATGCGGCTGATTCTGGGAACCCTAGTATATCACGCTGAGCCATCTAAAAATCAGCCCAAAGTTGTATCCTCCCCAGTTCAATTAATCATGAGGAGCGGCCTGGTGCTCACACCTGTAATCCCAGCACTTTGGGAAGCCGAGGAGGGCAGATCACCTGAGGTCAGGAGTTTGAGACCAGCCTGGCCAGCATGGGGAAACCCCGTCTCTACTAAAAATACAAAAATCAGCTGGGCGCGATGGTACACACCTGTGGTCCCAGCTACTCAGGTGGCTCTGGCACGAGAATCGCTTGAACCTGGGAGGCAGAGGTTGCAGTGAGCCGAGATCGCACTACTGCACTCCAGCCTGAGGAACACAGCAAGACTCCATCAAAAAAAAAAAAAAAGAAAAAAAGAAATCATGAGGAGTTGTCCATGAAGCCATGGATATAGATGGAGAGAAGACAAAACAGTGGGTATAGATGGCAGAACGGTTTGTGCTGTCCACTCAAGCAATTTGCTTGTTTTGCTTGTGTCATTGCTTATGGCAACACCTTAGTTTTTTTTTTTTTTTTTTTTTTTTTTTTTTGAGACAAAATTTCGCCCTTGTTGCCCAGGCTGGAGTGCAATGGCGCCATCTCGGCTCACCACAACCTCCGCCTCCTAGGTTCAAGCAATTCTCCTGCCTCAGCCTTCCGAGTAGCTGGGATTACAGGAATGCGCCACCATGCCTGGCTAATTTTGTATTTTTAGTAGAGATGGGGTTTCTCCATTGTGGTCAGGCTGGTCTCGAACTCCTGACCTCAGGTGATCCGCATGCCTCGGCCTCCCAAAGTGCTGGAATCACAGGTGTGAGCCACCACACCCAGCCAACACTTTATTTCTTATTTCCACCTGATGCACTGCCATTGTCTACGCTCAATCTTCTGGATTTGTGGGTCAGATTACACTGAGTTCCTGATGGTCAGGTCAGGTTTTATCATTGCTCTGTGCACCGTGGCCAGGTGTCTATCTCTAACCGAGAGAAGGAACTGTTTCTTCACACAGATGGGTTGTGTGCAGAAGATGGCATGGCTTTGGGCCAAAACCCTACGAGTTTATGCCAGAAAATGCTCCTATTGGCACTTTCTGGAGATCATACAGCATCTTGATTTGCCACATTCTTTTCTGAGTATCATGTGATCTGCTGAGTCATAAGACTGAGCTTAAGCTCAGCATGGGCCGGATGCGGAGCCTTCTCAAGGACTTGGACCACACTCCAAGTTGGCATTTTTGTAGGTTACTCATTAAATGGGTTGGAAAATACCTCAAATATGGTATATTTTTCCTTTTTTATTTTATTTGTATTTTTAAACTTTATTAGCCTGGCCAACATGGTGAAACCACGTCTCTACGAAAAATACCAAAATTAGTCAGACGTGGTGGTGCACGCCTGTCATTCCAGCTACTCAGGAGGCTGAGGCAGGAGAATTGCTTGAACCTAGGAGGTGGAGGTTGCATTAAGCTGAAATTGCGCCAGTGCACTCCAGCCTGGGTGACAGAGCAAGACTCTGTCTCAAAAAAAAAAAAAAAAATTAAAGACCAATTGTTTGGTTTGTTTTGAGACAGAGTCTCGCTCTGTTGCCCAGGCTGCAGTGAAATATGATCTCTGCTCACTGCAACCTCCACCTCCCAGGTTCAAGCGATCCTCCTTCCCCAGCCCCCCTAGTAGCTGGGACTACAGGCACACACCACCATGCCCAGTTAATTTTTGTATTTTTAGTAGAGACAGGGTTTCGCCATGTTGGCCAGTGTGGTCTCGAACTCCTGACCTCAGGTGATCTACCTGCCTCGACCTCCCAAAGTGCTATGATTACAGGCATGAGCCACCGCACTAACCTAAAAAAATTTTTTTTAATTATATGGGCATGGTGGCGTGCACCTGTGATTCCAGCTACTTGGGAGGCCGAGGCAGGAGGATCACTTGAGCCAGGCTACAGTGAGCTGTGATCACACCACTGCACTCAAGCTTGGGCGAGAGAGAGAGACTGCATCTCAAAAATGAATAAATAGGCCGGGCCAGTGTCTGCTAATCCCTAAAAGGTCTGAGTATTTTCCTTTTCCCAATACACAGTTACTGCATAAATGGAGACAAGTCCCATTTGAATGGAAAATGCAAAATATAAGCTTGCAGCAGTTATTTTAGGGTAATTCCTCAAGAGTACCAGCCTCCTCTTCAATTAAGGAACTTTTGGTCTCCAAATCGGTTTACATGTGGAATTCGTGCAAATTCTCCATCTTGATGACTCATGTCGGATTTCTACACACACGACCTGGAGTCTTCCTGTTATACAGATATTTCAACAGAGATGAATTAATACACGGGTCTTAGATAAATTAAACAGGTCTCAGGAAACCTTGAAAGGAATGAGAAGAAACAGCGCAGAAATAGTAACTGCACCATATAAAAATAGTAACTGCAGGCTACACCTATCACTCCAGGACTGAGCTAGAATTATCAGGATCTAAAATGTTGAGGCAGCAGCCCTGCAGAACCGAAACCCAGACTAGAGCCAGGGCCTACCGGGGTGGCGCTGGTGTGACAGAAGGCTGACAATGACGTTGGTTATGGCGTCGGGCGCAGTGGCTCATGCCTGTAATCACAGCACTTTGGGAGGCTGAGGTGGGAGGACCCCTTGATCCCACGAGTTTGAGACAAACCTCGGCAACATGGCGAGACCCCCATCTCTACAAAACAATTTGAAAACAAAAAATTTAGCTGGGTGTGGTGGCGTGTACCTGTGGTCCCAGCTATTCTGGAGGCTGAGGCGGGAGGATGGCTTGAGTCTGAGAGGTCGAGGCTACAGTGAGCCTCGACCACTGCACTCCATCCTGGGCAACAGAGATAGAAAAAGAAACAGAAAAAGAAACAGGTTATGGAGATGCCAAAAAATAAAACTTAAAACCTGGAAGAGGGCCGGGCGCGGTGACTCACACCTGTAATCCCAGCACTTTCAGAGGCTGAGGCAGGTGGATCACCTGAAGTGGAGTTCAAGGCCAGCCTGACCAACATGGTGAAATCCCGTCTCTACTAAAAATACAAAAATTAGCTGGGCGTGGTGGCAGATGCCTGTAATCCCAGCTACTCAGAAGGCTGAAGCAGGAGAATTGCTTAAACCCAGGAGGCGGAGGTTGCAGTGAGCTGAGATCGTGCCACTGCACTCCAGCCTGGGCAACAGAGCAAGACTCCGTCAAAAACAAAAAACCTGGAAGCAACTGCTGCTGTCAGAGGGAGCGTTGTTCTGGAACGATGCTTGCTTGAAAGCCTGGAGCAAATAGATGAAGCAAATCCCTGCTTCCTCCTCCAATCGCTGGTCTCCGTCTAGCGCCCTCTTTAGGCCGGGGCTTATAGCAACCGACTGGGAAAGCAAAAACAAGGCTTGCAGAGGCCCCGCCCCAGCATCACAGAGCTGAGACAAGGGTGGATTTGCAGCTGAGAGACAAAAGCTCAAACTCGCACATGGACGGAGTGAGTTCCTGTGGCTTCGCAGCAGCTGACATTTCCAAATATAAAATCGTGCATTACAGATGCTCTCTGGATTGCCCACATTTCTGTTCCAACTCAGCCACTTTCAATTTTTATTTTATTATTATTATTTTTGAAACAGAGTCTTGCTCTGTCACCCAGGCTGGAGTGCAGTGGCGCAATTTCGGTTCACTGCAACCTCCGCCTCCTAGGTTCAAGCGGTTCTCCTGCCTCAGCCTCCTGAGTAGCTGGGACTACAGGTGTCCACTACCACACCCAGCTAATTTTTGTATTTTTAGTAGTGACAGGGTTTTGCTATATTGGCCAGGCTGGTCTCGAACTCCTAGCCTCAAGTGATCCATCTGCTTGACCTCCCAAAGTGCTGTTTTACAGGCATGAGCCACCACGCCCAGCATCCAACTCAGCCACTTTCTGTGTGACTTTATTAGAGCCACTTTTCTGTGTCTCACTTTTCTCATCTGCAAAATGGAGAAAATTATAGTACCTACCTTATATGGTTATCATCGGATTCACTGATTTAGTGCACATGAAGCACTTAAAACAATGCTGGACAGATATATATAGAAAGTACTGGAGGCTGGGCATGGAGGCTCACACCTGTAATCCCAGCACTTTGAGAGGCCGAGGTGAGTGGATCGCTTGACCCCAGGAGTTTGAGACCAACCAGGGAAATATGGTGAGACCCCATCTCTATCAAAAATCCAAAAAATTAGCCGGGCATGGTGGTGCGAGCCTGTAGTCCCAGCTACTTAGGAGACTGAGTGGGAGAACTGCTTGAGCCCAGCAGGTGAGGTTGCAGTGAGCTGTGATTGAGTCACTGCATTTCTGCGTGGGTGAGAGTGAGATCTTGTTGAAAGAAAAGAATAAAAAGTGGCCAGGTGCGGTGGCTCACGCCTGTAATTCCAACACTTTGGGAGGCCGAGGCAGGCAGATCACCTGAGGTGAGAAGTTTGAGACCAGCCTGGCCAACATGGTGAAACCCCATCTGTACCAAAAGTACAAAAATTATCCGGGTGTGGTGGCGGGCACCTGTAATCCCAGCCACTCCAGGGGCTGAGATAGAATTGCTTGAACTCAGGAGGTGGAGCTTGCAGTGAGCTGAGATCGTGCCACTGCACTCCAGCCTGGGTGACAGAGCGAGACTTTGTCTCAAAGAAAAAAAAAAGGAGAAGAAGAAGAAAAGGAAGGAAGGAAGGAAGAAGGAAGGGAGGGATGGAGGGAAGAAGTGAGGAAGGAAGGGAGGGAGGGAGGAAGGAAGGAAGAAGGAAGGGAGGGAAGGAGGGAGGGAGGGAGGGAGGGAGGGAGGAAGGAAGGAAGGAAGGAAGAAGGGAGGAAGGAAAGAAGAGAGGGAGGGAGGAAGGAAGGCAGGAAGGAAGGAAGGCAGGCAGGCAGGAAGGGAGGGAAGGAAGGAAGAAGGGAGGAAGGAAGGAAGAGAGGGAGGGAGGGAGGAAGGAAGGAAGGAAGGAAGTTACATTACAGTGATTATTACTACTTGGGTTGGTGAAAACTAACTCAGCATCCTCCAGAGAAGTCGCGGTTGCCACACAACACTTGGCTATGTTTCAGCGCTACTCTGCACCCACAGTGACAGATACTTGGATCTCCTCCAATTTGGAGGAAGGATGTTTTGGTTTTGATTTTTGGACGTGTTGGTTGTTGGTGGCTTTCATGCTATTTAACTAATAATTGCTGTCAGTTCAACCTTGTCATTACCAGTTTAGCTTGTTACGCGTTATTTAGTTAAACTGCATGTATAATCATGCATATTTGCCTCAACCCTGTGTGCGCCTGGCCTGCAATTTCCCACTAATTAGACTTTTTAAAGACACGTATGCATTTATCTACTCAAATTTGCATCATCCGTTTCCCTATTGCCAAAGCAGATGTACACAACACCCACCCACCCCCACTCCAGGAAATACTTTGCTTATTATCACGGAGTTATTTTTCCACTGGAAAGTTGAAACTGGGTAGGAGGGGTACAGATGGGGTCTTGTCCTACTGAAGTAGCACACCGCAGACAGAAGGTGCTGGGTCTCAGGCAAGAACAATGGGGCTGAGGGGAGGAAACGGACTCTGAAATATCTGAATTACAGCAGCAAATCCACCAAGAACCCCAAACCCAACACTCCAGCTCCAGCTCCCACCCTGGAAGGATCTAGACACCCACCAGTTCCCCCAAGAATCAAGCCTCTGGACACAATTCCTCTCAAATGGCTTTATTTCCCCAGTGTGAGGAATCTGTGAGTGGTGAGGGGTCTGTGGTCCCTGTTACCCCAAGGACCCTCCATTCTCCCCTGTTGTGGCGGAGTCCCCAGAGGGATAATGGCCCGGGCTCCAGGACTTGATCCTCCCAGGCTGGGGCTGGTTCTGGGAGGAACCGGGCATGCTGTGGTTTGTACGGATGACACTCCCAAAGGTGGTCCCAACAGTGGCCCAGATGGGCACGGGGCTCACCTCAAGGACAAGGCCACCAGGTGCGGGGGCCGAGGCCCAGATGAGCCTTACTCTAGGAGCAAAATCCCCTGTGGGGGCTTCTCCTTGAAGTCTGCCAGCAGGGCTCAGTCTGGGGGAAGAGAGAAAAGAGAGAGCTGGGGATTGGCAGGGAAGGGGAGAGACAGAAAAGCTGGGAGACTGGCATAAAAGAAGGAACACGAAGACCAGAGTACAACATGCTCAAAGGAGACCAAGAGAGTGACCCAGGGACACTGGAAAGGCGCCAAGAGAGAAAAACACGCAAACATACAAGAACAGAGGCTGGAGATGCACAGGCTGATGACACACACTAACCTTTGGGCCCAGGGAGGTCAGGGGGTGGCGGCCCACCTGGGGGCAGCAAGGCAGAGCGGCTCAGGGCCTCGGCCACCCACCCGAGGACGCGGCTACAGTGCTGGATCTGGGGAAAGGGAGGAATGTCAGAGCAGGAGATGGAAACCCCTGCCCGACCCCTGCCGCAGTTCCCCAGCCAAACCCCAAGCCCTCACCTCCCGCTCCAGCACTTTCAGGCGCTGTTCGTACTCGCGGATGTGTCCCAGCTGTTTCAGTGCCATGTCCACCCTGAGAAGGGAGGGCCTCTTACCGGGGGCACCCGTAGCCCACCCACCCCCCGGGGGCTCGCCTGCTTCCTGGGCCTCCTCCCTCCCTCCCGGGACCCTGACTTCAACCGAAGTCAGGATCCGCCCCAGGCCAGAAGCCCCATCCCCGACCAGGCCCCGCTCTCACTTCTGGGACGTGCGCTTCAGACGCTCGGAGTCGCTCTCCCGCTTGTCCCTAGCGCGTGCCAGCAGGAAGTTCTCCTTATGCACCGATTCCCACGTTAGCAGCTTCCGCTCGGCTTCCTTAGAAAGGCAGACCACTGCAGGGGCGGGCGGAGTCAAAGGGCTAAGGCCACGCCCCTTCCCAAGCCCAGCGGCCCCTTCCGACACCCTCAGAACACGCTATCTCAGACCCGGCCCCTGGTGATTCGAGAACATGCCCCGCCCCTCACCCCTAAGCCCTGCCCCTCAGTGCTTAAGCCGCGCCCCTTGTTGTTTAAACCCCGCCCCTCGCTGCCTAAGCCACGCCCGTTAGTTATTTGGGGCATGCCCCTTCCCCTCGCCTTCCAGGCTGCCGGTCCCCTATTCTTCTTTTTAAGCCAAGCTCTGTTCTCACGGAAATGCTCGAGGGTCGGGGAGGACGGCTGGGGGCTCCGGGGGCGCCTGCACAATTGCCTGAGCAGGAGGCGCAAGTGGGAGATGACGATAAAGGGCGGGGCCAGCGTGGGCCGAGAGTGGAATTCCCGGATGAGGCGGTAGCGCTGCGCCTTCCAGTAGAGATCGCTGTTGCCCTGTACTTTGCCGAACGTGTAGCTGCAGAGGCCAGAGGTCAAAGGTCACTTGAGGTCAGGGCCCAGCCAAGGGCAAAGACAAAGGTTAGATGCCAGGCAATAATTTTTCAAAGTCTACGGCAGCAGACAGAAGTCAAGATCACTAAAGTAAGAGGTTACAGGATGCGATTAGAAGTCAGGTTAGGGCCGGGCCCATTTGCTCACGCCTGTAGTCCCCGCACTTTGGGAGACCAAGGTGGGCGGATCACCTGAGGTCAGGAGTTCGAGACCAGCCTGGCTAACATGGTGAAGCCCCATCTCTACTAAAAATACAAAAAGTAGCCAGGCATGGTGGCGGGTACCTGTAATCCCAGCTACTGGGGAGGCTGAGGCTGAGGCTGAGGCAGGAGAATCGCTTGAACCCAGGAGGTGGAGGTTGCAGTGAGCTGAGATCGTGCCACTGCACTCCAGCCTGGGAGACAGAGTGAGATTCCGTCTCAAAAAAAAAAAAAAAAAAAAAGTCAAGTTAGAAGGGCCAAGGGTCAGATGTCAGAGGTCAAGTTGGACGTGGTATCAAGGCTTAAGGTAGAGGTTGAAGTCATGTTAAAGTTGGGCTCAAAAATTAGCTAGGACACAAATAACTGACATCAGAAATGAAAATGGAGACATTACTACCGACCTTACCGAAATAAAAAGGATTGTAAGAGATGTCAACAAACTAGATAAGTGAAATGGACAAATTCCTAGGAACACACAAATTACCTAAGCTGACTCAAGAAAAAATAGAAAATCTCAATAGACTTATCATAAGAGATTTAATCAAAAACCTTTCAATAAAGAAAAGCCCAAAACCAGATGGTTGTGCTGGTGAATTCTATCAAACATTTAAAAAAGAATCATAATAACAAGGATGTTCCTCAAATTCATCCAAAAGACTGAAAAGGAGAGAACATTTCCTAACTCATTCCATGAGGCCAGCATTACCGTAATACCAAAGCCAGATAAAGATATCACAAGAAAATTACAGACCAGTAGCCCTTATGAATATACATATAAACATCCTGAAAAAATACTGGCAAATCTAATTCAGCAGCATATTAAGTGGATTTTACACCATAACAAAATGGGATTTATCCTAGGAAAGTAAGGGTAGTTAAACATACAAAAATCAGTGCAAATACCACATTAATAGAACAAGGTGTGGGGGAAACCACATGATCTCAACCAACACAGAAAAGGCATTTGACAAAATTCAACAACACTTCATGATTTTTTTTTTTTTTTTTTTTTTTTTTTTTTGAGACAGAGTCTCGCTCTGTCACCCAGGCTGGAGTGCAGTGGCGCAATCTTGGCTCACTGCAAGCTCCCCCTCCTGGGTTCATGCCATTCTCTTGCCTCAGCCTCCCGAGTAGCTGGGACTACAGGCACCCACCACCACGCCCGGCTAATTTTTTGTATTTTTAGTAGAGACGGGGTTTCACCGTGTGTGGGTGGCAAGCCACCCAGGTGCCGAGGCAAGAGACCAAGGGCACGAGCTGTTCCAGTGTAATAAAATACATAAAATAACAAGAGTTACACTAGATATAGATCGTAGATATGATTATATATGAATATCATTAATCATTAGTTTGTAGCAATTACTCTTTATTCCAATATTATAATAATCCTTGCTCTACAATTATAACCTAGGAAAAACCAGGCCATGTGGAGATAGGAGCTGAAGCGACATAGTGAGAAGTGACTAGAAGACAAGTGTGAGCCCTTTGTCACGCCCAGACAGGGCCACTAGAGGGCTCCTTGGTCTAGCGGTAACACCAGCGTTTGGGAAGACGCCCGTTACCAAGCGGACCGTGGTGTAGCGGTAGCGTCAGTGCCAAGGAAAAGCACCAGCTACTTAGCAGACCGGAAAAGGGAGTCTCTCTTTCCCCAGGTGAGTTTAGAGAAGACTCTGCTCCATCACCTCTCATGGAGGGCCTGACATCAGTCAGGCCTGCCCACAGTTATCCAGAGGCCTAACCATCTCCCTGTGATGCTGTGCTTCAGTGGTCACACTCCTGTTTCACTTTCATGTTCCATCCTGTACACCTGGCTCTGCCCTCTAGATAGCAGTAGGAAAATTAGTGAAAGTATTAAAGTCTTTGATCTTTCTGAAAAGAGCATAGAAGAAATAATGACGTAAGCTGTCCTCTCTGTCTCCGCCTGGGCTATCTAACAGGGAAGGGCCCCTGTCTGGTGGACACGTGACTCACGTGACCTTATCAATCATTGGAGATGACTCACGCTCTTTACCCTGCCCCTTTTGCTTTGTATCCAAAAAATAACAACGCAGCCAGGTGTTCAGGGCCACTACTGGTCTCCCTGTCTTGGTGGTAGTGGTCCCCTGGGCCCAGCTGTCTTTTCTTTTATCTCTTTGTCTTGTGTCTTTATTTCTACGATCTCTCATCTCCACACACAGGGAGAAAAACCCACAGACCCTGTAGGGCGGGCCCCTACAACTATGTTAGCTAGGATGGTCTTGATCTCCTGACCTCGTGATCTGCCCACCTTGGCCTCCCAAAGTGCTGGGATGACAGGCGTGAGCTACCAAGCCCGGCTTTTTTTTTTTTTTTTTTTTTGAGACAAGGTTTCACTCTGTTGCTGGCATGATCATGGCAGTGGTGAAATCATGGCTTACTGCAGCCACAGCCTTGCCCTCCTGGGCTCAAGCCATCCTTCTGCCTCAGCCTCTTGAGTAGGTGGGACTACAGGCATGCACCACCATGCCTGGCAAAATTTTTTTTTTATTGAGATAGGGTCTCACTATGTTGTCCAGGTCGGTCTTGAACCCCTGGCCTCAAGTGATCCTCCCACTTTGGCTTCCTAAAGTATTGGGATTACAGGCATAAGCCACCATGCCCAGGCATCATAATTTTTAAAAATCATAAACTAGGAATAGAAATAAACTTTCTCAACATGAGAAAAGGTACTTCTGAAAAACGCACAGCTAACATCATACCTAATGGTGAAAGACTGAAAGCTTTCTGCCTAAGATCAGGAACAAGACAAGGACATCCACTTTTACCACTGCTATTCAACATTGTACTGGAAGTTCTGGCTAGAACAATTAAACAAGAAAAAAATATATAAAAGGCATCCAAATTGGAAAGGAAGAAGTAAAAATATCTCTATTCACAGATGACATGATCCTATATATAGGAAATGCCAGAGACTCACAAGAAAGCTTCTAGAGCTGCAGATTCAGCAAAGTTACAGGGTACAAGATCACACAAAAATCAGTTGTGTTTCCACACACCTGCAATGAACAATCCAAAAACGAAATTAAGAAAGCAATTCCACTTACAGCAGCATCTAAAGGTTAAGCACCTAGCAATAAAGTTAACCAAAAGGGTAAAAAACCTGTAGCCTGAAAACTACCAAATATTGCTGGAAAAACATTAAAAAGAACACCTAGATGAAATGTCAATACTACCTGAAACAATCTACAGATTCAACGCAATCCCAATGAAAATTCCAACAACTGGCCGGGTGCAGTGGCTCATGCCTGTAATCCGAGCACTTTGGGAGGCCAAGGCGGGTGGATCACCTGAGGTCGGGAGTTCGAGACCAGCCTGACCAACATGGAGAAACCCCATCTCTACTAAAAATACAAAATTAGCTGAGCGTGGTGGTGCACGCCTGTAATCCCAGCTATTCAGGAGGTTGAAGCAGGAGAACTGCTTGAGCCTGGGAGGCAGAGATTGTGGTGAGCTGAGATTGCGCCATTGCACTCCAGCCTGGGCAACAAGAGTGAAACTCTGTCTCAAAAAAAAAAAAAAAAAAAAAAAAAAAGAAAAGAAAATTCCAACAACCTTTTTGACAGACATGGAAACTGATCTGAAAGTTCATATGGAATTGCAGGAGGCCCTGAATAGCCAAAACAATCTTGAAAAATAAAGGAGACTCATACTTCCAATGTCAAAATTTGCTACAAACCTACAGTGATAAAAACTGTGTGGGCTAGACGTGGTGGCTCATGCCTGTAATCACAGCACCTTGGGAAGCTGAGGTGGGTGGATCACCTGAGGTCATGAGTTCGAGACTAGCCTGGCCAACATGGTGAAACCCCATCTCTACTAAAAATACAAAAAAAAAAAAAAAAAAATAGCCAGGCCTGGTGGCAGGTGCCTGTAATCCCAGCTACTCAGGAGGCTGAGTCAGGAGAATCGCTTGAGTCTGGGATGTGGATGTTGCAGTGAGCAGAGATCGCGCCACTGCACTCCCGCCTGGGTGACAACAGTGAGACTCCGTCTCAAAAAAAACCCAAAAACCTGTGTGGTACTGGCATAGGGATAGACACAGATGAGTGGAATAGAATTGAAAGTCCAGAAATATACTCATACATCTATGAGTGTCATGCATTTAATTGTAGCCTGCTAAAGATATACTGAAGTCTGGTCAGGCGCAGTGTGGCTCATGGCTGTAATCCCAGCACTTTGGGAGGCCGAGGCAGGTGGATCGCCTGAGGTCAGGAGTTTGAGATCAGCTTGGGCAACATGGTGAAACTCCGTCTCTACTTAAAAATACAAAAATTAGCTGGGCATAGTGGCAGGCACCTGTGATCCCGGCTACTCAGGAGGCTGAGGCAGGAGAATCCCTTGAACCCAGGAGGCGGAGGCTACAATGAGCCGAGATCGCGCCACTGAACTCCAGCCTGGGTAACAGAGCAAGACTCTGTCTCAAAAAAAAAAAAAAAAGTAAGTAAAAAAAAAGATATGTTGAAGTCATAACCCGTAGTGCCTCAGAATGTGACCTTTTAAAATTTTTTTTATTTATGAAATACATGGCTTTATTCAGAAATAGAGTTTACAGATGTGATTAAGTTAAAATGAAGTTATTAGGGTGGTCCCTAATCCAATTTAAGCAATGTTTTATTAAAAAGGGAAATTTGGAAGATGAAAGCAGAGGTTTCAATGATACAACTAAAAGCCAAAGATGGCCAGCAAAATACTAGACGTGACAGGACAGACATGGAACAGGCTCTCCCCCACAGCCCTCAGAAGAAAATGACTTGGTCGATGTCTTGATTTTGGATCTCTAACTGTGAGACAAGAAATTTCTGTGATTTAAAGCCACACAGTTTTTGGTACTTTGGCAGCCCTAGGAAACTAATACAATAGGTCCAGCACAGGGGCTCATGCCTGTAATCCCAGCACTTTGGAAGGCCGAGGCAAGGCAAGAGGACTGCTTGAGCCCAGGAGTTCAAGATCAGCCTGGGCAACATGGCAAGACCCCATCTCTAAAAAAAAAAGAAAGTCAATGAAATTTTATATTTTCTCGGCAAAAATCATGCCAGTAAGAAAGGAAGCAAACAGAGGGACCCAACATAGGATTAAAAAGGAGTTTCATTTCTAAAAAAAATAGGCCGGACGCAGTGGCTCACGCCTGTAATCCCAGCACTTTGGGAGGCCGAGGCTGTCGGATCACGAGGTCAGGAGATCGAGACCATCCTGGCTAACACGGTGAAACTCCGTCTCTACTAAAAATACAAAAAATTAGCCGGGCATGGTGGTGGGCGCCTGTAATCCCAGCTACTTGGGAGGCTGAGGCAGGAGAATGGCGTGAACCCAGGAGGCAGAGCTTGCAGTGAGCCGAGATCACGCCACTGCACTCCAGTCCAGGAGACAGAGTGAGACTCTGTCTCAAACAAACAAACAAACAAACAAACAAACAAACAATAAATAAATAAATAAAAATAGCCACTGGGCACAATGGCTCACGCCTATAATCCCAGCACTTTGGGATCCAGCCGAAACGGGTGGATCACAAGGTCAGGAGATGGAGACCATCCTGGCTTACGTGGTGAAACCCCGTTTCTACTAAAAATAAATAAACAAATAAAATTTTTTTTTTTTTTTTTTTTTTTTTTGAGACGGAGTCTCGCTCTGTCTCCCAGGCTGGAGTGCAGTGGCCGGATCTCAGCTCACTGCAAGCTCCGCCTCCCGGGTTCCCGCCATTCTCCTGCCTCAGCCTCCCGAGTAGCTGGGACTACAGGCGCCCGCCACCTCGCCCGGCTAGTTTTTTGTATTTTTTTAGTAGAGACGGGGTTTCACCGTGTTAGCCAGGATGGTCTCGATCTCCCGACCTCGTGATCCGCCCGTCTCGGCCTCCCAAAGTGCTGGGATTACAGGCTTGAGCCACCGCGCCCGGCACAAATAAAATTTTTAAAAAAATATGGCCAGGTGCGGTGGCTCAAGCCTGTAATCCCAGCACTTTCAGAGGCCGAGACGGGCGGATCATGAAGTCAGGAGATCGAGACCATCCTGGCTAACACGGTGAAACCCCGTCTCTACAAAAAAATACAAAAAACTAGCCGGGCGAGATGGCGAGCGCCTGTAGTCCCAGCTACTCGGGAGGCTGAGGCAGGAGAATGGCGTAAACCCGGGAGGCGGAGCTTGCAGTGAGCTGAGATCCGGCCACTGCACTCCAGCCTGGGCAACAGAGCAAGACTCCATCAAAAACAAAAAAAGAGAGGCCGGGCGCGGTGGCTCAAGCCTGTAATCCCAGCACTTTGGGAGGCCGAGACGGGCGGATCACGAAGTCAGGAGATCGAGACCATCCTGGCTAACACGGTGAAACCCCGTCTCTACAAAAAAATACAAAAAACTAGCCGGGCGAGATGGCGAGCGCCTGTAGTCCCAGCTACTCGGGAGGCTGAGGCAGGAGAATGGCGTAAACCCGGGAGGCGGAGCTTGCAGTGAGCTGAGATCTGGCCACTGCACTCCAGCCTGGGCGACAGAGCGAGACTCTGTCTCAAAAAAAAAAAAAAAAAAAAAAAGAGGAAAAATGGGAAATTTTATGTAATTTTACCATAATAAAAAACAAAGTCGGCTGGGCGTGATGGCTCACACCTGTAATCCCAACACTTTGGGAGGCCGAGGTGGGCCACTCACTTGAGGTCAAGAGTTCGAGGCCAACATGGTGAAACCTTGTCTCTACTAAAAATACAAAAAATTAACTGGGTGTTGGGGAGTGGGAAGTGGAGGTTGCAGTGAGCCGAGAACTTGCCACTGCACTCCAGCCTGGGCAACAGATTATCCCAGCACTCTGGGAGGCTGAGGAGGGAGGATCACTTGAGTCCAGGAGCTCGAGACCAGCCTAGACAACATAGTGAGACCCCCCCGCTCCAAAAAATTTTTTTAATTAGGCAGGCATGCTGGCCTGGCTAATTTAAAGTAGTCCCAGCTACTTATGGGGCTAAGGCAGGAGGATTGCTTGAGTCCAGGAGGTCGAGGCTATAGTAAGCTATGATCACACCACCACACTCTAGTCTTGGCGACAGAGTGAGACCCTGTCTCAAAAAAATAAAAATAAGGAAGTTCAAACTGGGCTCAGGAAGAGGATCAGTCCAAAGTACAAGTCACAAGCAGGGTCTGCTTGGGTCTGGGGAGAAGGCAGCATTAGATTGGATCAGAGTTCAGGGACTAAAGACAGAATTCATTAGACGGCGTTCAAGAGTCATGAGGGGGCCATGGGTCATGCTGGGTGAGGTCGGATCAGAGAGCAGTCAGGCCTCACCTGAACATGGCAATGAGCAAATTGACCAGCAGGATGTTGGCCACGAGCAGGAAGATGACGAGGAGCAGCACCACCAGCCAGTTGGCATACTGGGAGACACAGACACCCGCCTGGGTCCGGGGAGGGTGTGCCCAGAAGCCGGGCTCCGACGAGCAGTTGCTGTGCTCCATGAGGGCCACTGTGAAGAGAGACATTCAGAGATCGGGGGAGGGGGACAGAGACCTAAGAAAGAAAGACTGCCAGGTGTGGTGGCTCATGTCTGTAATCCCAGCATTTTGGGAGGCAGAGATGGCCGGATCACCTGAGGTCGGGAGTTCGAGACCAGCCTAACCAATATGATGAAACCCCATCTCTACTAAAAATACAAAAATGTTAGCCAGGCGTGGTGGCACGAGCCTGTAGTCCCAGCTACTCGGGAGGCTGAGACAGGAGAATCACTTCAACCTGGGAGGCAGAGGTTGCAGTGAGCTGAGATCGTGCCGTTGCACTCCAGCCTGGGCAACAGGAGCAAAACTCCATGTAAAAAGTAAAGTAGAGGTTCCTCTTTAAAGACTTTCCTCCCTATCTAATTAAGAATAAATAGTAACTTCTCTTAGAAACAAAATGTATTCACAGACCTGCTAACATTCTTAAATATCTGTTAGCCGTAATAAAGAAATCAGTGTACTCTACGTTCTTAGCTCCCACAATTTAGCCTAAATATTTGCCCTGGCATGCTTATACCGGTCCAAGCAAGCATTAGGTCATAGCCTGTTCCTCTTCCTTATTTGAAGGTGTTTTTACCTTTCTCAGCATTCCACAAGTTACCTCCTCCTTCCTTTGTTCTCCTCTGCCTTTGCTTCTTTTAAAAAGTTCTAAGTTACCAGCCAATCAAGACAAATACAAAATGTAAAGTCCGGTTCCAGCCAATAAAAACCAGACACAGCAGCAAGATAGACGCGTCAGGTTATAAATGACCCTATCTCCTTTGTTCCGTGTATTCTCGTGGCAGAACTGCTGGCGAGTGTACACTTTCTACAAAAAATTAAAATGGCCTTACTAAAAAAATTAAATTTATGTTCAAGTACTATTTCTTTACGACACCAAAAAACAAACATTTCTAACATCCATCTAAAAAAAAAAAAAAAAAAAAAAAAAGACAGACAGAAAGACAGGGGATGGGGTGGGCAGAGACCCAGAGAGAAGATGATGGGGAAGATAGGGATCCAGAGATCCAGAGAAAGAGGGAGACAGAGACTCAGAGAGACGGAGACATTTTCTTAGAAACAGGGGCACAGAGACCCAGAGAACGGGGACAGAGACTCAGAGGGAGGCTGTGAGGCCCTGTCATCCCCACCTACCGTCCATGTCCTCCTGGGGGATCTGCCCGAAGATCTGCAGGTAAGGACGGTAGAAGACGCGGCGCAGGATACTTGGGAGGTCACTGTTCCGTGGCCTTAGGAGCCCCTCCGTGGCCACGCCATAGGCCACCAGCCACACGCCGAGGAAGAAGAGGAAGAAGAACACGTCCTTCATCTGTGGGGAGATGTGGCTGAATCTGGCCCCGCCCTTCCCCACCCCTTATCCCAAAACCACGCCCCTTGCTCCCCAAAGTCACACCCTTTCTCCACAGACCACTCCCTCTCCAGCCCCACCCCTTTTCCTATGGCCCCGCCCACTTCCACCCCACCCCTCCCTCACCATCTTGTTCACGATGACGATCTTGGGCCCCAGCTGTTTGTTGACCGTGAAGATGTGCAGCAGCCGCACCGTAAAAACCATGAAGTCAATGCAGAGGACGGTGCGGCCCAGGTGGTACAAACCCGGGGTCAGCCTGTGGTGTGGGGAGATGCCGCAAGGGTTACTCAAGTGTCACAAGACGCCAAGGAAAATGGGAGTCTTCCCAATGTCATGCTTCAGATGAAGCTGCAGCCTCCACCGGGCAGGACCAGGACCCTCCCAGTCACCCGGGGTTTACTCAAATTTACTCAGTGCCACGCTGGTCCACGCAGGGCACTGGCACCCATTTGAAAAATGGCTGCGCCTATTAACTAATAACTGAATGAATGATGGCCTTAGCAAAGAGCTGGCCCCTGTAAGAATCAAGCTGGGAAAAACTGTCGGAATATCTGTTCAACCTATAAAAGGCAAAACATATAGAGTCCCTACAAACCAATAAGCAAAAGGAAGGAATAGGAAGGAAGCCAGATAAAGGATACCATGTACAATTCACACAGGAAGTTCAAACGGCCAGTAAACATCAGAAATTCCTATGGGGAAAATAAAAATGCTACCCCTATTTTGCATCCTCATGTACTTAAATTTTGGATGGATTAAAAACCTAGTGTATGGACAGGTGCAGTGGCTCACGCCTGTAATCCCAGCACTTCGGGAGGCCGAAGCGGGCTCAAAAAAAAAAAAAAAAAGGAAAGAAAGAAAGAAAGGGAGAAAGGTAGAAAGAAAGAGAAAGAAAAGAAACATATAAAATGAAAGTGAAAAGACAAGTCACAGAATTCATGAAGATATTAAGACCAACAAAACTACCAAGGATTAGGATCCAGAGTATAAGGAGAAGAGCGAGAGATATATATATATAAAATCAATGGGCCAGGCGTGGTGGCTCACGCGTGTAATCCCAGCACTTTGGGAGGCTGAGGCGGGCGGATCATGAGGTCAGGAGATCGAGACCATCCTGGCGAACACGGTGAAACCCCGTCTCTACTAAAAATACAAAAAATTAGCCGGGCATGGTGGTGGGCGCCTGTAGTCCCAGCTACTTGGGAGGCTGAGGCAGGAGAATGGCGTGAACCTGGGAGGCGGAGGTTGCAGTGAGCCGAGATCACACCACTGCACTCCAGCCTGGGAGACAGAGCAAGACTCTGACTCTAAAAAAAAAAAATCAATGAACCCTAATTTTAAAAATGGGGGGGGGCAAAGAAGACAATTGACACAAGCACATGTGGCCATTAAGCTTAGGAAAAGAGGTCCAACCTACCTGGTAGTCAATAGTACATAAATTAAAACAAGGAGAAGTCATGTTTGCCCATTAAATTGGCAATATTTTTTTTCAGTTAAATTGAGAGCTACATTTTAGAGTCAAAGTATCAGGCATTGTCAAGCATGGCCTCAAGAGGGCACTCTCTTACCCTGATGGCAGGGGTGGAAATGGGTGAAGCTACTTAGAACGGAATCTATCCATCTCAAGAACATATGTATGCTTTGACCCATACACTTTACATCTGGGATGTAAACTTTTATTATTTTGGAATAATAAAAAAAACATAAGGCTGGGCATGGTGGCTCACACCTGTAATCCCAGCACTTTGGGAAGCCAAGGTGGGAGGATTGTTTGACCCCAGGAGTTTGAGACCAGCCTGGGCAACACAGTGAGACCCCATCTCTATTTAAAACGAGAGAGAGAGAACCTAAATGTCCATCTAGAAGGAACTGGCAAAACAAAGGATGATTCATCCATTCCATTCTGGAGATGATTAGACATTTCTCCCTTTTTGTTTGTTTGTTTGAGACCGAGTTTCACTCTTTTCACCCAGGCTGGAGTGCAGTGGCTTGATCTTGGCTCTCAGCAACTTCCGCCTCCAGGTTCAAGCAATTCTCCTGCCTCAGCCTCCCGAGTAGCTGGGGTTACAGGTGCCCGCCACCATGCCCGGCTAACTTTTGTATTTTTATTAGAGATGGGGTTTCACCATGTTGGGCAGGCTGATCTCGAACTCCTGACCTCAAGTGATCCACCCGCCTCGGCCTCCCAAAGTGCTGGGATTATAGGCGCGAGCCACCGTGCCTGCCCACTTCTCCCTTTTAAGCTGAGATCTTTCCATTTTTCTCATGTAGTAATTCTTCCTTCACCTGGAAAGTGGTGGGTTTGATAAATTGTCCAAAATATTGCTGGCAATCCTAGAGCATGGTAGCATATGGCCTTAGCCCTTTCATCTCAAAAGTCACTTTATACAAAATACAACGAATGATAAACAGAAGTATTAGTGTTCTACAAAACTCTCATATCTTGCTCCCTGCTTGAATAAATTATTTATGTTGAATCACTTTGTAACACTGCTAACACAGCTTAGAGGAAGCCTGACTTTCAGCGTGGCTACTGAGAAAAGCTTGAGTAGGGATCATCACTGTCATCACTGTCAACCATTCAGGATGTGTCAGGTCCCTTGTAAACAGTCACCAGGTTGTTGGCCAGGCACGGTGGCCCACATCTGTAATCCCAGCACTTCTGAAGGCTAAGGCGAGTGGATCACTTGAGGCCAGGAGTTCAAGACCAGCCTGGCCAATATGGCAAAACCCCATCTCTACAAAAAAATACAAAAAAAAATTTAGCTGGGTATAGTGGTGCATGCCTGTAATCCCAGCTACTCGCAAGGCTGAGGCAGGAGACTCGCTTGAACCCAGGAGGTGGAAGTGGCAGTGAGCCAAGATCGTACCACTGTACTCCAGCCTGGGCAACACAGCGGAACTCTGGCAAAAAAAAAAAAAAAAAAAGAAAAGAAAGAAAAAAAAAAAACAAACAAACAAAAAACCAGTCACCAGGTTGTGTCCACAAAGTTTTCTGTTTGCTCTCCTCAAAAGCAAGAGTATCCTAATGTGGCAGGGCAAGGGTTAAACCCTTAGTGTGGAGGGATGGAAGGATGGAAGGAAGAAAGAAATGAAGGAAGGAAGGAAGGGGGAGGGAGGGAGAGGGGCAGAGGAGACAGGGAGAGAGAGAGAGAAAAGAAAGAGAAAAAGAGAAAGAAAGAAGAGAGAGAAAGAGAATGAAAGAACGAAAAGAAAGAATGAAAGAAAGAAAACAGAAGGAAGGAAAACGAAGGAAGGAAGGAAGATGAAGGAAGGAAGGAAGGAAGGAAGGAAGGAAGGAAGGAAGGAAGGAAGGAAGGAAGAAAGGAAAAGAGTAAGTCGGGGGCAGGAGGGCAAGGGGCCTGGGACCAACGAGCTGTGTGGAGGAACAGGAGTGAGGAGGTGAGGTTGGCACCCAGGTCGGGGCGCTCCCAGAAATATGTGTTAACCTTCACACCTAGCAATAAATAGCCACAGAGGCTGAGTGGTGGACCGTGGGGTTTTCTCCTGAATCCTGCCTTCTCTGAAGCCAGATCTCCAGGTGCCAGTCAATTACCCTGGGGCAATCGTCATGCCTGACTTTCCTAAGAGGGGTTTTGTTTCTTTTTCTGCAGTCAGCAAGGATGGCTTGACCTGCTGCCCAGCTGCGGGGAAGCCAGGAGTGGAGACCCGGGGAGTGGGCAGGAAGGATGAGAGGTGGCCAGGGGCCGGGGTTCCAAGGCCCCGGGGCACTCACCGGCAGCCCACGCCCAGGAGGAAGCAGGTGAGGGCCACTAGGTCGCACTGGTTCCAGCTGTCGGCGAGGTAGAGGCGCAGGCGCTGGCTCAGTGAGGCATGGCCGGGCCCGGGGCCCCCGCTGGCCAAGCTGCCCCCGCCTCCGCTCAGGCCCTGGCGCAGCTCCTCGCACAGCAGTGTGAACGCCCAGAAGTAGAGCAGCAGCTCCAGGGCGCCGGGTGGCGCCGGCTGGAAATCCACGAGCAGCACCCGCGCGAACAGCAGCAGGAACAGCAGGTAGCTGACCACGTTGCCCATGAAGACGGTCACCGGCGCTCCCCAGAAGTGGAACCAGCGGCGTAGGCACCAGTGGCCCCCGCAGTAGCCCCCGCAGCAATCCCGGCGGCCGGGCTGGCGCGGGACCCCCAGCGGCGTCTTCTCCGCGGGGTCCGCCGTCCTGTTGGGGAGAGAAGAGAAGAGACCGTGTCGCAAACGACGAGAGTCCTGATCTCCACCATCATGGAGACTTTTGGCCTGGCACATCTGACCCTGCTGACCTGAAACTCAGTCTGCCCAGCGCTACCTTCTTGGGTTTTAACTCTTGTATCTAACCTCTGACCTCTGAAATCTCCCGTCAAGAGGTGGACTGATCGCTTGAGCCGAGGAGTTGGAAACCAGCCTGGCCAACATGGCAAAACCTCGTCTCTACAAAAAATATTTTAAAAATTTAGCTCTCTACTAAAAAAAATACAAAAAACTAGCCGGGCGAGGTGGCGGGCGCCTGTAGTTTCAGCTACTCCGGAGGCTGAGGCAGGAGAATGGCGTGAACCCGGGAGGCGGAGCTTGCAGTGAGCTGAGATCCAGCCACTGCACTCCAGCCTGGGTGACAGAGTGAGACCCTGTCTTGAAAGAAAGAAAGAAAGAAAGAAAAAGAAAGAAGAGAGAAAGAGAGAGAGAGGGAGGGAGGGAGGGAAGGAGGGAGGGAAGGAAAGAGGGAAAGAAGGAAGGGAAGAAAGGAAAGAAGGAAGGAGAGAGAAAGAAAAAAGAAAGAAAGAAAGAGAGAGAGAGAAGGAGGGAGGGAGGGAGGGAAGGAGAAAAAGAAAAAGAAAGAAAGAAAGAAAGAAAGAAAGAAAGAAAGAAAGAAAGAAAGAAAGAAAGAAAAAGAAAGAAAGAAAGAAAGAGGCCAGCGGTGTAATCCTAGTACTTTGGGAGGCTGAGACAGGCGGATCATCCGAGGTCATGAGTTTGAGACCAGCCTGGCCAACATGGCGAAACCCCGTCTCTACTAAAAATACAAAAATTAGCCTGGTGTGGTGTGCGCCTGTAATCCCAGCTACTAGGGAGGCTGAGGCAGGAGAATCGCTTAAACCTGGAAGGCGGAGGTTGCAGTGAGCTAAGATCATGCCACTGCACTCCAGCCTGGGCAACAAGAGCGAGACTCCGCCTCAAAAAAAAAAAAAGTTTGATAAATATTCTATTTCATTCACTTAGACCTGCTTTTTAAAATACCTTTATGGTGACCATAGCATAGTGATTAAAAGCAGGGGCCTTGGGGCAAAATAGGTGAAAAATCCCTCAATGAACTGATTCCACTTGCTACAGAGGGATGGAGGTATGTGTAGCATGAAGCAAATCAATTTCTAGTGACGGCCTCCTTGATGGCAGAACCAAATCTTGAGCCAAACCTTGAGCTAGGCATTTGGGAAGCTTCCTCAGTATCTCAGCCCCTGATGGGATGTGTGATATAGTTTGGATGTTCGTCCCTTCCAAATCTCACATTGAAATGTAATCCCTGGGCCGGGTGCGGTGACTTACACCTGTAATCCCAGTACTTTGGGAGGCTGAGGCGGGAGGATCACAAGGTCAGGAGTTCAAGACCAGCCTGGCCAATATGGTGAAACCCTGTCACTATTAAAAGTACAAAAGTTAGCTGGGCGTGGTGGTGGGTGCCTGTAGTCCCAGCTATTCAGGAGGCTGAGGCAGGAGAATCGCTTGAACCCAGGAGGCGGAGGTTGCAGTGAGCTGAGATTGCACCACTGCACTCCAGCCTGGACGATGGATCGAGAATCCATTTCAAAAAAAATAAAAAAGGAAGAAATGTAATCCCTGGCTGGGCACGCTGGCTCACACCTGTAATCCTAGCACTTTGGGAGGCCAAAGTGGGCGGATCACTTGAGGTCAGGAGGTCAACACCAGCCTGGCCAACATGGTGAAATCCTGATTCTACTTTAAAAATACAAAAATTAGCTGGGCATAGTGGCATGCACCTCTACTCCCACCTACTTGGAAGGCTGAGACAGGCGGATCAGGAACCCAGGAAACAGAGGCTGCAGTGAGCCAAGACTGCACCATTGCACTCCAGCCTGGGCAACTGAGGGAGACTCCATATCAAAAAAAATAAAGAAAAGAAAAAAAAGACAAGACAAGACAAGAAGGAAGGAAGGAAGGAAGGAAGGAAGGAAGGAAGGAAGGAGAGAGAGAGAGAGAAAGAGAGAGAGAGAA
This sequence comes from Macaca fascicularis, assembly GCF_037993035.2. Classification (NCBI taxonomy): domain Eukaryota; kingdom Metazoa; phylum Chordata; class Mammalia; order Primates; family Cercopithecidae; genus Macaca; species Macaca fascicularis. Next base: position 57,172,667 of record NC_088393.1, on the reverse strand, counting down.
AGAGAGGAAAGAAAGAGAAAGAAAGAAAGAAAGAAAGAAAGAAAGAAAGAAAGAAAGAAAGAAAGAAAGAAAGAAAGAAAGAAAGAAAGAAAGAAAATGTAATCCCTAATGTTGGAGGTTGGGCCTGGGAAAGGTGTTTGGGTCCTGGTGGTGCGTCCGTCATAAATGGCTTAGCACCATCCCTTTGGTGACTTTTTGCTCAGTTACTTCACATGAGATCTATGTGGCACCCCCTACTCCTGCTTCTGCTCTTGCCATGTGATACACTGGCTCCTCCCTCACTTTCTGCCATGAGTGGAAGCTTCCTGAGGGCTCACCAGCAGCAGATGCCAGCACTATGCTTCCTGTACAACCTGCAGAACCATGAGCCAATGAAACCTCTTTTCTTTATAAATTACTCAGTCTCAGGTATTCCTTTGTAGCAACTCAAGAGGGGACTAACACAATGTGGAAGTGCCACATGTCCTGAACTGCCCAGGATGTCCCCACCTCACACAGTGCTGGGGGCTCCACTCACCCAACAGGCCCTTCTCCGTTAACGGCACTATCCATGTCGAACTCTAGCTCCTCCCGTGTGTGCTCCTCTTCTGATTTCCTGGCAAGGAGGGAAGCACAGAGTGAGAAATAAGGGGAAGAGGAGGTGGAGAGGCATTCTCCAGCAAAACTCAAACTTCTTCACCTGGAGACGTGGCAGAGAGACAGAGAGGTGGTCTCCTAAAGTCACCCCAAAGGGACCTTCCCCCAGAGCCATGGCCAGAAAGGCAGAGTAACTGCCACTAGAGACACAGGGAGGATCCCCCCAAAACTCACCTCCCACAGCACTCCCTTAGTGGATGGAGAGAGAGTCCCATTCCCAGGGAAGGGACACAATGGGCAGATGAGGGAAGAAAGGTGGGCAGAGTGAGCAGGAAGGAGAAACTGAGCACCCCGCCCCCATCCCCACCACTCTTACCCCAGGGTACTGACCTGAAGGTGATGAGGCGGGTGTAGATGAGTGGGGGGCAAAAGAAGGCAAGAACCAGGGCCCAGATGGGTGTAGTGCTGGCCATATCTCCCCACCACTTCTGTGTCAGCAGAGACTGTGGAGGGTGGGCAGGATTAGGATCCAAATATCCCCCACAGCCCCCTCCCTAAGATGCCCAGCAAGGGTTGGACCACAGCTCCAAAGTACAGAGCAAGTGCCCAGTGTCACAGTCACAACTATTGAGGTAGGGGAACAGTGGTGAAAGGCAAAGACAACTTGGGCCAGGTTTTGACAGTAAACAACCAACACCTAAATTGACACTATATGGCAGATACAGGGCTAAGCATTTTATGTAGAGTAGTCCACTGAATCCTCGACACATAAGGGGGTGGGTACTAGTATCTCCTCCTTGGCACACATGAGGCACAGAGAGGTTAAGGAAATGGCCCAAAGAAACACAGCCTGTATATGGTAGAGCTGGATGAGTTTAACCACTATCCACAGCAAGGGACTCTGGGTAGCTGTTTGAAATGTGGGCCAAACCATTCCAACAGATGAGGATGGGACTTCCTGTTGGGTGGGCACAACTTCCTGTACTGAAGTGAGATTCTGAGCCCCTGTCAGATTTGAACTAAAAATACTGATAATGTTTCCAAAATGTCAATTTGTCAGGATCGGAGAGACTGTGGGAGCAAGTGGGGCTTCCCAAGGCAGACGATTTCCTATAGAAAGGGTGGGATTTCCTAGGCCAAAGTTTATGTCCAAAAATAAAAGGTAATTGTTCAGTGAGGCCATTCTAATTGCTGAGAACTGAAACTAGGGACCTCTAAAAGAAGTGGAAAGGGTTTCCTGTGGATGACATGGGACTTCCTGTGGATAACGTGGGACTTCCTGTGGATGACTCAGGACTTCCTTTGAAAGAAATGGGCTCTTCCGTGAAAGGGGGAAGGACTTCTTAGGTTAAAGGTGTAACTTCCTGATAGGGTCACCAGGAGTTTCTCTATCTGGAGTGGAACTTTTTAGGAGGATGGGCTTTGCCGTGGGAAGGTTGGCTTTTAGTGGAAGGGAGTGAGGCTTCTTATGGGAAGAGCAGCCTTTCTGAGAGAGAAGAGAGACTTTCTGCGTAGTCTCCAGGGAGAGGGGCTGGTCAAGACCATAGATGTTCCCAATGGCAGGGGCTCATCCCTGACCTTCCCAGAGTCCACTTGGAGACTGTTTGGGATGTTGATGTCGCAGATACTCACCTGTACCCCATCCTGGGCAAAGAAGGCACGGGCGTCAGCTTGCATGGCCAGCTGCAGGCAAGTGGCATCCCCCCAGAGCGGGCAGCGACGGAGGAGGAGGCGGGCAGCCCTTACCTCACTGCTGTGATAGCACTCACCAAAGAGGTCTAGAGGCAGAGGAGTTAGTTATGTGACAGGGATGGGAAGTAGGGTGAGGGTGTGAAGGGAGAGGAAAGGGAATTTAAGGGGATGGTGCAGGGATATGTGAGGAGTGCGGGCATGCACATTCCCCCCTGGCGGCAGCCCCCGTCCCTGCTCCCAGGCACCATGCTCCACGCACCAACGCCCATCCCCTCAAACTTGATCGCCAGGTCTTTCCTCCGTGCTGCCTCCTCAGCATCAGGCTCCAAACGTGCCATCACCCGGAGCAGCAAACAGGCCCCAAGAGCTGAGGAAACTGCATTGGAACCCTGGAGAGACAAAGAGGGCATGGATGCCTCAAAGAGGGTTCATAGAGGGGGAGAAAGCCTGAAGTCAAGGGAAGGGATAGAGTCAGAGGTCAGAAACTAACTGGGGTCATCAGAGGCCAAGGAAGAAGTAATGTTTGGAGACGGATCTGGAAGAAACTGAACGTCAGTTGAAAATACCAGAAGTCAGGTGGTTCAGAGACCAGAGATGCAAGTCACGGATGCAAGTCAGGGGTTAGAATGAATTCAGCAGTCACAGTCAGGTCAAGAAACAGTTGGAGACTGGGTAAAGTGGCTCATGACGGTAATCCCAGCACGTTGGGAGGCTGAAGTGAAACCACCTTTGCAAAAATTACAACTGAGGAAATTATGACAATGAAAGAAATCAGACCTAACTGACTCCATCTTGCTTCTTTTTTTTTTTTTTTTTTGAGACGGAGTCTCGCTCTGTCGCCCAGGCTGGAGTGCAGTGGCGCGATCTCAGCTCACTGCAAGCTCCGCCTCCCGGGTTCACGCCATTCTCCTGCCTCAGCCTCCCGAGTAGCTGGGACTACAGGCGCCCACAACCGCGCCCGGCTAATTTTTTGTATTTTTAGTAGAGACGGGGTTTCACCGTGGTCTCGATCTCCTGACCTTGTGATCCGCCCGCCTCGGCCTCCCAAAGTGCTGGGATTACAGGAGTGAGCCACCGCGCCCGGCCGACTCCATCTTGCTTCTAACCCTTAAGCTGTCCTTGCTCATTCCTGGGCACAGGCTGAACTAACTTTGGGAAGGAATTCAGTTCATGGTTTGACTCTGAAACAAAACCGATAATAGCCCTTTCCCAAAAGACGCCCTTCTTGCCTGGGGACCAGTCTGCCTTTGATGACTAACAAATTAGCTACAAGATTAGAAATTAGGGGCCGGGCGTGGTGGCTCACGCCTGTAATCCCAGCACTTTGGGAGGCTGAGGCGGGCGGATCATGAGGTCAGGAGATCGAAACCATCCTGGCTAACATGGTGAAACCTCGTCTCTACTAAAAATACAAAAGATTAGCCAGGCGTGTTGGCGGGCGCCTGTAGTCCCAGTTACTCGGGAGGCTGAGGCAGGAGAATGGTGTGAACCTGGGAGGCAGCGCTTGCAGTGAGCCAAGATTGTGCCACTGCACTCCAGCCTGGGCAACAGAGCGAGACTCTGTCTCAAAAAAAAAAAAAAAAAATTAGAAATTATGGTTAGGAGGTCATGCAGCCTCTGGCTCCCCAGATTGCTCGTGGGGATAACATTACTATTGTAAAACCTAAGATGAGTGCTTGAGATAGTTTGCAGACCTTGCACTGAATGGATCAGCTGACATCACCCAGACGGTAATCTGGCTCAGTGAGTTCTGCCTTCCCACTCAGGAACAAAAGACAGCAAGAAAAACTCACTTGGGCTCCCTGTGAGTCCATCTCCTACCTGACCAATCAGCACTCCCCACTTCCCAAGCCCCTACCCACCAAATTATCTTTAAAAACTCTCATCCCTGAATCCTCAAGGAGACTGATTTGAGTAATAATAAAACTGAGGCCTCCCGCACATCCGGCTCTGCGTGAATTACTCTTTCTCCATTACATTTCCCTGTTTTGATAAGTCGGCTCTGTCTAGGCAGCAGGCGAGGTGAACCCATTGGGGGGTTACAGATGCAGGAGGATTGCTTGAGCCCAGGAATTCAAGACCAGCCTAGGCAACATAGTAGACTCCATCTCTACAAAAAAAAATTTTTTTGGCCGGGCACGGTGGCTCATGCCTGTAATCCCAGCACTTTGGGAGGCCGAGGCAGGAGGATCACAAGGTCAGGAGATCGAGACCATCCTGGCTAAAATGGTGAAACCCTGTCTCTACTAAAAAAAAAAAAAAAAATTAGCCGGGCGTGGTGGCGGGCGCCTGTAGTCCCAGCTACTCGGGAGGCTGAGGCAGAAGACTGGCATGAACCCGGGAGGTGGAACTTGCAGTGAGCTGAGATCATGCCACTGCACTCCAGCCTGGGCGACAGAGCGAGACTCCGTCTCAAAAAAATTTTTTTTTTAGTTAGCCAGGTGTGGTGGTTTGCTCCTGTAGTCCCAGCTACTAGGGAAGCTGAGGTAGGAGGATCAAATGAGTCCAGGAAGTTGAGGCTGCAGTGAGCCATGATCATGCCACTGCATTCCAGCTTGCATGACTGAGGAGACCCTGTCTCTAACAATAAAAGTTTTAAAAGCACTTGGAGAGGTGACCAAAAATGCCAGTGTAGGGAACTTCAAAACTTCATCCCTCCACAAAAGCAATCAATAGCTAGCAAAAACTGTCAGAATCAACTTTTCTAGAATTCTGGAATCTAATCCAAAACTTACCAAAAAAACCAACAAAATGCTTAATGAAGAGACTACTAAATTGCAGTAAGAGGGCGCTGTGATATTTTAACCTACCCACTTACTATCCCCAGCTCCCCAGCTCAGTGGCAGCCTTGAAGACAAAGACACACATTCCTGGTGTGGGCCGCTGGTACTAGAGGGAGCAATTCAGACCTTACCCTCCAGAATTGTGGTCGTGTGGGGCCCTATCTGGTGGCTTCCTGAGGCAACAGCTCAAGGGCTTGACTTTGCTTCACCTGCCTTAGAGCTTTCACCAGAGAAAAAGTGGCTTTCCAGCAGTGTGTGTTAAAATCTTTTTTTTTTTTTTTTTGAGACGGAGTTTCACTCTTGTTGCCCAGGCTGGAGTACAATGGTAAGATCTCAGCTCACCACAACCTCTGCCTCCTGGGTTCAAGCAGTTCTCCTGCCTCAGCCTCCCAAGTAGCTGGGATTAGAGGTATGCGCCACCATGCCTGGCTAATTTTTGGTATTTTTTTTTTTTTTTTTTTTTTTTTTTTTGAGACGGAGTCTCGCTCTGTCGCCCAGGCTGGAGTGCAGTGGCGCGATCTCGGCTCACTGCAAGCTCCGCCTCCCGGGTTCACGCCATTCTCCTGCCTCAGCCTCCCGAGTAGCTGGGACTACAGGCGCCCACAACCGCGCCCGGCTAATTTTTTGTATTTTTAGTAGAGACGGGGTTTCACCGTGGTCTCGATCTCCTGACCTTGTGATCCGCCCGCCTCGGCCTCCCAAAGTGCTGGGATTACAGGCGTGAGCCACCGCGCCCGGCCAATTTTTGGTATTTTTAGTAGAGATAGAGTTTCTCCATGTTGGTCAGGCTGGTCACAAATTCCTGACCTCAGGTGATCTGCCCGCTTCGGCCTCCCAAAGTGCTGGGATGACAGCGGGAGTCACCGCGCCGGCTTGTTAAAATCTTTCAAAGGCAAATGAATTCTCCACAGCCACCTGAGTCAAGGAATCACAGTAGAGGCAGCAATAGATACACTAAGCGGCTTGGAAAGAAAGAGGCCATGAAAGGAAACACTTGGAGGGAATAAGGGCTTTGAAAAGCTTCCTTGTGTGCCAGGACATTCAGAAGGCTAGATGCATGACTAGGGCTAGAGGCGGACTCAGAAAATACCAGAGAAAACCTGACACTCTTACCTCTGCCTGAACTTTAGGCTCTGCACAAGCAGGAAGTGAAAACTAAAGCAGAATTGTAAACAGCTTGGCTAAGTATTGAAAGACTGCTTCAATACACAGCCATGGTGGGCCAGGCGCAGTGGCTCAAGCCTGTAATCCCAGCACTTACAGGGAGTTTCTTGTGTTTGCTTCTTTTTTTTTTTTTTTTTTTTTTTTTTGAGACGGAGTCTCGCTCTGTCGCCCAGGCTGGAGTGCAGTGGCCGGATCTCAGCTCACTGCAAGCTCCGCCTCCCGGGTTCACGCCATTCTCCTGCCTCAGCCTCCCGAGTAGCTGGGACTACAGGCGCCCGCCACCTCGCCCGGCTAGTTTTTTGTATTTTTTAGTAGAGACGGGGTTTCACCGTGTCAGCCAGGATGGTCTCGATCTTCTGACCTCGTGATCCGCCCGTCTCAGCCTCCCAAAGTGCTGGGATTACAGGCTTGAGCCACCGCGCCCGGCCTTGTGTTTGCTTCTATGGTTCCAGGCATTTAAGGACATCTCTGTCAAGTCACTAGCAGACCACTAAGCTAACAGAAGAGGGGCTTCCATGGCCACACATGACAAAGAATACAGACTTTCCTTCTAAAAAGTTTAGAGAAGTCACTAAACAGGGTGGGCGTGGTGGCTCACACCTGTAATCCCTGCACTTTGGGAGGCCAAAGCAGGTGGATCACCTGAGGTCAGGAGTTTGAGACCAGCTTGGCTAGCATAGTGAAACCCTATCTCTACGAAAAATACAAAAATTAGCTGGGTGTGGTGGTGCACACCTGTAATCCCAGCTACTTGGGAGGCTGAGGCAGGAGAATCGCTTAAACCTGGGAGGTGGAGCTTGCAGTGACCTGAGATTTCACCACCACACTCTAGCCTGGGCCACAGAGCAAGACTCCACCCCAAAACAACAACAAAAAAAAGAAAAAAGAAAAGTCACTAAACAAACAACAATGACCCACAGCAAGCAGCAGCCACAACAAACCCTGGAGGGAGGGCATAAGCTGATTTCCAGAGTTGCCACATCATCATATTCAAAATGTTCCACTTTTCAACAAAAAAAATATGAGGCATGCAAAGAAACAAGACAATATGGTTCATATACTGGAAAAAAAAAAGAAATTAATAGAGACCAGCCACAGTGGCTCACACCTGTAATCCCAGCACTTTGGGAAGCCAAGGCAGGAGAATTGCTTGAGCCCAAGAATTCAAGACCAGCTTGGGCAACATAGTAAGACCCCATCTCTGCATATTTTTTTTAAATTAGCTTGGCATGTGGCCAGTAGACCCAACTACTCAGGAGGCTGAGATGGAAAGATCTCTTGAGTCCAAGAAGGTCAAGGTTGCAGTGAACTCTGGTCACACCACTGCAGTCCAGCCTGAGTGACAGAATGAGACTCTGTCTCGACAACAACAAAAAAAAAAAGAAAAGAAAGGAAAAGAAATGAAATGAATAGAAATGAGTAGGAAAAATACATAAATGAATAGAAACTATCCCTGTGGAAACTCAGACATTGAACTTACTAGACAAAGACTTTATTAAACTGTCTTAAATATGCTCAAAGAGCTAAAGGAAATCATGAAAAAAGAACTAAAGGTAGCCAGGAAACTGATGTCTCACCACCTAGAGAATAAGAATACGGAGATAGAGGCAGTGTTTCCTGAAACTGGGTTAATTCTTTATAGAAATGTGAACACTGAATTTATTTTTTAAAAAATAATAAAAATTAAAAAAAATAAAAAGAGAAAACCAGAAAACATCTTATATGTACATAGGTCTTGAGTGAAGTGGCTGCCTTTTTTTCCTGCTTTTTATAGAAGAGATTGAGAATGGTACTCTAATCAAAAATAAAGTTTTGTAGTGGGACCAGGGGAGAAAAAAAAAAGAATACAGAGATAGAAATTACAGAAAGGAATCAAATAGAAACTCTGAAGCTAAAAAGCACAATAACTGAAACATAAAAACCACTAGAGGGACTCAACAGTAGATTCATAAAAAAGGCAAAATAAAGATCACTGAATTTGAAGCTAAGTTCATTGAGATTATCCAGCTGGAGGAGAAAAAAGAAAAACAAATGAAGGAAAATAAGTAGAGCCTAAGGGACTTGCAAGACACCATACAGAATACTAATATACACATAATGAGAGTCCAAAAGGAAAAGAGAGAAAGGGAAAGAAATAATATTTGAAGATACAATGTCCTAAAAAGTTCCAAAATTTGATGAAAGACATAAGTCTACATATCCAGGAAGCTCAAGGAACTCCAAGTAAAAGAAATTCAGAGAGATCCACACTGAGATATGTTATCAAAGGCCAAAACAAAGAGAGAATCTTGGCCAAGCATGGTGGTACATGCCTGTAATCCCAGCATTTTCCGAAGCTGAAGCAGGCGGATCACTTGAGGTCAGGAGTCCAGCCTGGCTAACATGGTGAAACCCTATCTCTACTTAAAAAAAAAAAAAAAATTAGCCAGGCATGGTGGCAAGTGCCTGTAATCCCAGCTACTTGGGAGGCTGAGGCAGGAGAATTACTTGAACGTGGGAGACTGAGGTTGCAGTGAGCCAAGATCATGCCACTGCACTGCAGCCTGGGCAACAGAGCGAGACTGTCTCGAAAAGTAAAAATATAAAATAATGCTTGATATGAGAGAGAGAAAAGAAAGAGGAAGCAGTTGGAGGCATATATCAGGGATGGAGGATGGGGCGCCTGTCAGGTGATGTCAGGGGTCAGGGAATGTATGGTAATTGTATGGTGAACGCTGGCATCCAGTGGCCTAAAGGACAGGGATGCAGGAGCGCCAAATCAGCACTCACCATCTCCCAGAAGTACATGGCCATCTGTGCCCTGTTCAGCAGCAGTGCCCAAATAAGCAGGTCACTCCAGGGGGCCTGCCCAAGGTCAGCATCCAGCGAGAGCAGCGAGGTGGCCTTGTCCGAGAGCAGACACATCTGCCAGCAAAACGAGGGGTGGTGAGGACTGGCCCCTCCCTAACACTGGCCACCACCAGCCCTGCCCCTGGTTTGGCCACACCCCTGCTCTGGCCACGCCCCATTCCTGATGTAATCCCGCCCCCAGGTCCTTCCCGCGGAGTGGGGGCCCCCCCAGGTTTGCCCGGTCCTTACGCTCTCCCCGAAGCCCTGGCCTGGGTGAGGGTCCCAGGCGCCCCCGGAGGGGTACCTCGGCGCGCACATCTTCCCCAGCAGCATCCTCAGCACATGCCCCACGTCAGGGGGCCGGGGCTCCGCAGCTCCCCCTTTTTGGGCTAGGGCTTTGGTGCCTGCGCTGTGGGACGCCTGGTCCAAAAGGTTGCGGATGAGCGAGTGGGGGGGCGCCGCGCCGTAGAGTTGGGCCAGGCGCATCGGGGTCAGAAAGCGGCCCAGGCTGAGGCCGTGGGAGATGAGCAAGCGCACGAACTCAGGTCGGTCATTCAGCAGGGCGTCCATGAGGGAGGCTTCGAGATGGAAGGACTGGCGGGGGTGGGATGAATGGGGGAAGAGATTAGCTCAAAGGTTAAGGACAAGAGACGGGAGTACAAGGGTATGAGGGACGGATGGATGGATGGATGGATGGATGGATGGATGGATGGATGGATGGATGGACGGATGGATGGACAGACGGATGGATGGATGGACAGACGGATGGATGGACGGACGGACGGATGGATGGACAAACGGATGGATGGATAAAATGGATGGATGGATGGATGGATGGATGGATGGATGGATGGATGGATGGATGGATGGACGGATGGATAGATGGACGGACGGATGGATGGACAAATGGATGGATGGACAAATGGATGGATAAATAGATGGATGAATGAACAGATGAATGGATAGATGGATGTACAGGGTGGATAGATGGATAGATGGACAGACGGATGGATGGGGACAGAGGAAACAAGTTGGGGCAGATGGACAATCAGAGATGGATGGGCAATTAAGGGAAGGCTGGACAGGCCATAATGGAAGGAGGCAGGGTGGAAAGGTGTCTAAGAAGGCAGAGAGGGAGGAGAGCACAGTCCCTTTGTCAGGATGCCCAACCCCCAGGCCCTGACCCCTCACCCGCCATTGGATGTCCCCCCGAAAGAGTTCACTCTGGGCAATGTCCACGCGGTTCCAAGCTACAGCCAAACGCAGCTCATCCAGGTAGGCTGAGGCCTCCGAGCTCCCACAGGCTGGAAGGATTAGAGGGAGAGGGGGCAAGAAGTCAGGGGAGGAGGGACATCTTATGAATGCGTATTTTGCTTCTATTTTGCATGCCTGGCTTTTAAACTCTGCATAAAGGGGGTGCTACTGGGCAGAGTGTGGGGGTCTTTAAGCAGTCAGGTTATGATAAGCACAAGGTCATTTGGCTCAGGGCCAGAGCACAGACCACTCACTGGTTTACAGCCCCCAAGAAGAAAGAAAAGGAATCACTTATTCATTTAATATTTATTGAGGTATGTTATGGACCAAGCAGTGGAGAGAGAAATTGGATACAGTTCCTACCCTGAAGAAGCTGGTTCTATTGGGGAAAATATGTCCCCCCAACACATAACTACCTTTAGAGTGCTTGGTGCCCTCACAGGTGGGCATATAATATGATTAGAACCCAGAGGAGGATATGGTCACAGAGGTATAGAGTGGCCCAAGACAGCTCCCAGAGAATGGGTGTTGAGGCAGTGCTTTGAAAGACCACCAGGATTGGGAGGTGTGCATCTAAGATGGGAAAAGGGTGTTCAAAGCAGCAGGCACAGCAGAAGCAAAGGCCTGGGTGCAAAAACAAAACAAAACAAAACAAAAAAAAAAAAAACCACACAGCAGATGATGACAAATGTGAGTCACAATGATTTCTGAAACTTGGGGTATGTTGTGAGGGGAAAGAGGTGACAACAGCACAAAATGAGATTGGAAAAAATCTGAACGTGAGAGGGACTCGGAGAGACCCTGGAGGTCTAAAACAGCAAGAGAGAACAAGAAACCCTTAAAAATTTGATCCAGCTATTTAGTGGATCCAAACATGTACAGTCAACAGGGGCATGAAAAGTCCCAAAGGGCATTTGTTGTGACATGGAGTTAGGTTTCCTTCTGCCTCCACTTGCTCTGTATCTATCTCCAAAACAAATTCATGTCATTCTGGTTGCTCCAAAAACTGGTACCACAGAAAGAGAATCTCATGCAGTGGAGATGAGCAATGGGCTCTGGGGCAGGCAGACGTGGGTTCCAGTCCCCGGTCCACCAGTGCCAGCTGAGTGACTTCAGGCAAGCCATTGGACCTTGGGAGCCTCGGTTTCCTCATCTATGAAATGGGAAATAGTGGCACCCCCTTCAGAGCACTGTAATCAATGACAGTAACTGTGGGAGGAAGTTCCATGCTGTGGTGACTCTGCAGCTTGACCAGTGTAGCCTCTAAGGCTGTAGTTGAGGAAACAGAGGCCCAGAAAGGCAGTCACATGTCTAGGACCACATGGCTTTCTGTGCTCTTTCAAAACCCAGACGTCCATTCAGAGCGGGCTTTTCTGTGATTTTCTACAATTCTAGGAAGCTCTCCTACTTCCCCCATGGTTTCAAAAGAAGCAAACAAAATCGTTTATTTATTTATTTTTTGAGACGGAGTCTTACACTGTCGCAGGGGCTGGTGTGCAGTGGCACAATCTCGGCTCACTGCAACCTCTGCCTCCCGGGTTCAAACGATAACAGGCGCTGGCCGCCACGCCCAGCCCGGCTAATTTTTTTTGTATTTTTAGTAAAGACGGGGTTTCACTATGTTGGCCAGGCTCGTCTTGAACTCCTGACCTCGTGATCTGCCCGCCTCAGCCTCCCAAAGTGCTGGGATTATAGATGTGAGCCACCGCGCCCGGCCCAAAATCATTTGTAACATTTTGCTTTATAGGCCGGGCGTGGTGGCTCATGCCTGCAATCCTAGCACTTTGGGAGGCCAAGGTGGGTGGATTGCCTGAGCTCAGGAGTTCGAGACCAGCCTGGGTAGCACAGTGAAACCCCGTCTCTGCTAAAATACAAAAAATTAGCTGGGCATGGTGGCATGCGTCTGTAGTCCCAGCTACTTAGGAGGCTAAGGCAGGAGAATCGCTTGAACCTGGGAGGCAGAGGTTGCAGTGAGCCGAGATCGCATCACTGCATTCCAGCCCGGGTGACAGAGCAAGACTCCATCTTAAATAATAATAATAATAATAGGCTGGGCGCAGTGGCTCATGCCTGTAATCCCAGCACTTTGGGAGGCCGAGGTGGGCAAATCACCTGAGGTCAGGAGTTCGAGACCAGCCTGACCAACATGGAGAAACCCCACGTCTACTAAAAATACAAAATTAGCTGGGTGTGGTGGTGCATGCCTGTAATCCCGGCTACTTGGGACACTGAGGCAGGAGAATCACTTGAACCCAGGAGGTGGAGGTTGTGGTGAGCCGAGATCACATCATTGCACTCCAGCCTGGGCAACAAGAGTGAAACTCTGTCTCAGAAATAATAATACCTTGCTTTATATTCTGCCTTAATCTGGCACCATTTGTCACCTGGACACCCGACCCTGTCCCCACCTTGTCCCTTCATACTCACCATGTTCCATACTCAACTCAGTGTCTAGCCCTCCAACTCATCTTCCCTACATCCTCATCTCAGGAACGGCCCCTCCATCTACCCAGTCAATAAGGCAGACCCCCAGGTACTGTCCTTGTCCCTTCCTGCCCCTCCCATCTCACAGGCCATCAGCCCCCAAGCTCCATGTCCCATGTCCAGCCTCCTGACTCTCTGCTGAGCCTCCCCTTCTGTCCCCCTGGCCCCAGCGGCAGCTCAAGCTTCGGCCCCCCGCAACCACTGTCACTGCAGTCTCTTCTCTCCTCCCCACTCTGCCCCCACCCACTCCCAGAGGCTCTGTTTTTGTTGTTGTTTTTTGTGACAGGGTCTTCCTCTGTCACCCAGGCTGGAGTGCAGTGGCGCCATCACAGCTCACTTCAGCTTTGAGACATCCTGGGCTCAAGCGATCCTCCTGCCTCAGCCTCCCAAGTAGCTGGAACTACAGGGACATAGTGCCGTGCCCAGCTAATTTTTTACAGAAATGGGGGTCTCATTATGCTGCCCAGGCTCGTCTCAAACTCCTGGGCTCAAGTGAACCTCCTTCCTTGGCCTTCCAAAGTGCTGTAATTACAGGCATGAGCCTTCACACTTGGCCAGAGAGTCTTTTTTATCCACACAACCGACCCTGGTCCTCTGCTGCCTCTCAAGGACAGTCTTTAGACCCTCTGCCTGGCATTTGAGGTCCTGGGTGGTTTGGCCCTACCCGCCTTACTGGCCTTGTCTCCAACACTCCCTTCATGCCAATGATACATACCAACCCTGCCAGCCTCTGACCTCTCTCCAAACATGCCCCTTCCTATGGGCTTGAGAATTATACAGACTCACATGAAAAGCCTGACCCCTGCTACTAGCCAGATGACCTTGGGCAAGTCATTTTTCCTCTCTCTGAGCCTCAGTCTCTTCATCTGCAAAATGGAGTGATAATCCTTGCAGGCAGGGAAGGGAGATGAAGGGCAAAAGAATACACCAACTGCCCAGCACTAGGCTTGCCTATGCTAGACTCTTAAGAAGCATTCATGGGCCGGGGGCAGTGGCTCATGCCTGTAATCCCAGCACTTTGGGAGGCCAAGGTGGGCAGATCACGAGGTCAGGAGGTCAAAACCATCCTGGCCAACATGGTAAAACCCCGTCTCTACTAAAAATACAAACATTAGCCAGGCGTAGTTTGCACCTGTAGTCCCAGCTTCTCCGGCGGCTGAGGCAGGAGAGTCACTTGAACCCTGGAGGTGGAGCTTGCAGTGAGCCGAGATGGCACCACTGCACTCCAGCCTGGGCGACAGAGCGAGACACCGTCTCAAAAAAAAAAAAAAAGACCTTGCCCCTTCTTTCTTGCTGAAATTCCATCCATTCAACTCTGCTATCCCCAGGCCTATCAGCCATCTACAGTTCCCCCAGTGGACTGCGATCACTTACACGCTCCTGCTGGGCTTACACCACCACCCCCTCAAACCACATCTTACAGAGCTGCCTGATTTTCTCTCAGGAGGCTGCTGAGTTAAATTCCGCAGAGTGAATCAGATTTGCCCACTGAGAGTCACCTTATGCTGAAGGATGTGCCCCCAGAGGAAATGGAACCATATTAAGACGAGATTCCTCTTACTGGGCCCCCACCAGGGACCGAGCACAACTCATACCTTGCCTTGGAGGCTTATAACACTCCTGCAAGATATTATCACCACTTTCCACAGGGAGAAACTGGGGCTCAGAGAGGGGAAGCTGCTTTCTCAAGACCACACAGCAAGAAAGAGGCCAAGCTGGTTTGTTTCTTTTTGATTGTTTGTTTGTTTCTTTTTGAGACAGAGTCTCGCTCTGTTGCCCAGGCTGAAATGCAGTGGTAACCCCAGCACTTTGGGAGACTGAGGCGGGAGGATCAGTTGAGAACAGGAGTTCACGACCAGCGTGGGCAACAGAGCAAGACCTCGTCTGTACCAAAAAAAAAAAAAAAAAATTTTTTTTTAATTTACCAGGTGTAGTGGCGGGCAGGTGTGTTCCCAGCTACTCAGAAGGCTGAGGTAGGAGGATCACTTGAGCCTGGGAGGTTGAGGCTGCAATGAGCCGTGATCACACCACTGTACTCCAGACTGGCCTACAGAGCAAGACCCTGTCTCAATAAATAAATAAATAAGCCCCACCCCAGCCTCTTCCAGGTGGGTATTATGCTTCCTCGCCTTGGTTTTCATCATTCTGTCCTCCAAGCTGCCATTTCTAGTGAAATATCTGGACTTCCTCACAGGGAGACAGTGTTTTGGTTCATGTCTAGACAGAGTGCTTCACGCATACTGGAAGCATCTAGGGAAGGAAGAATGGGTGGGTGGATGGATAGATGGAAGAACAGTTGGATGGATGAATGAAAAGATGGAGGGGTAGATGGGTAAATGGATGAAAGATTAATGAATGGAGGAATGAGTGGATGAAATTGTCAGTGGATGTGTGGACGGACAGGTGAGAAGATGGATGGATGGAGGAATGAGTGGATGGAATTGTCCATGGATGTGTGGACGGACAGGTGAGAAGATGGAAGGATGGAAGAATGAGTGGATGAAATTGTCAGTGGATGTGTGGATGGACAGGTGAGAAGATGGATGGATGGAGGAATGA
Organism: Macaca fascicularis; assembly: GCF_037993035.2. Classification (NCBI taxonomy): domain Eukaryota; kingdom Metazoa; phylum Chordata; class Mammalia; order Primates; family Cercopithecidae; genus Macaca; species Macaca fascicularis. The sequence goes on along the minus strand of NC_088393.1, from coordinate 57,157,326 downwards.
GTGGATGGAATTCTCAGGAATTGTCAGTGGATGTGTGGATGGACAGGTGAGAAGATGGATGGATGGAGGAATGAGTGGATGGAATTGTCCATGGATGTGTGGACAGACAGGTGAGAAGATGGATGGATGGAGGAATGAGTGGATGGAATTGTCCATGGATGTGTGGACAGACAGGTGAGAAGATGGATGGATGGAGGAATGAGTGGATGGAATTCTCAGGAATTGTCGGTGGATGTGTGGATGGACAGGTGAAAGGATGGATGGATGAAAGAATGACAGATGACTGGAAGGATGGGTAGGTAAAGAGATGGAAAGATCGACCTGTACATATGGATGGATGGCTGGAAAGATGAAAGAATGGCTGGATGGATCCAATAGAGGAAAGCAGACGCTGGAACATAATGGAAGCATCCGGGAAAACTACCCAAATAGCACCATGCAAAGCCCCAAAGGGGAGAGATATTAAGAGGGGTAAAGGGGGCCTTGGATTATAGAGGGTGGATGAAGTGCCCAGGCCAGGAAAGGTGTCCAAGGTTGAACTGAGAGAGGGGGAGGACTGGAGGGTACAACTTTTACCCTTCACAAGGGCCTTCAAAACTATGGTCTCGAATTCCTCAGACCCATCCTCAGAAGAATAGACTGTCAGGAGCTCCTTCCGGGTCATAATCCTCTCCACCTGTGGAACAGCCAGTTCTGGATCCCTAGCCCAGCTCCATCCCCAGCTCCTGCTGGGCCCTGTCCAAAGGGATAGAGGAGGCCACTCCCCGCCAGGACCTAATAGTCCAGGTGCCCAGAACCCTCTACTCCTGGAACCTGGAAGTCCAGGCCCCCAGCCCCTCCTCCTTCAGACCCAGGAGTCCAAGTCCCCAGTTCCCTCCCATCTCAGGATCCAGAGTTGGGCCCCCAGTGTCATACCTGGGCCTGCAGGACCTCAGGGTCCCCTTTGGGAAAGAAACGCCTGATTCGATCCCGGGCTTCACCTTGCCTGGCTCCCCCACTCCCTGGGGCCAGAGTGTCTTCCAGGGTCTCCGCCAGGCAGTCCGCAGCTCCCCCAGAGCCCGCCACGAGGAGACAGGGGAGCTGAGCCTGGGTGGCGTTCTCTATTTGCTACAGGATAAAGGGGAGAGTCACATCAGAGAAGGCAGGATATTCACCCTACCCAGAGTCAGACCCCCAGACCCTCCCTAAGACTCAGGACCCAGGAGTCCTAGCCCCCAACTCTCCTTCCCCCTTAGATCCAGGCATCCAGGCCCCTGTACCGTCAACATCTTCTCATCACCATCGATCAGGAGGAGCAGGACAGGGATGTCAATTCCAGTCCCTGAGGCAAGAAGAGAAGGGGGCTTGATTACCTCCCATCAGCCTTTGCTGGAGATAGGAGAAAACCACATATCCCAGGAGTCCCTGGGGCAAATATCAGCCTTGTCCTAATCTTCTGTTCAGAGGCTCATTGGAATTGTCATTTCTTTTTTTAATTAATTATGTATTTATTTTAGAAATGAGGGTCTTGCTGTGTTGGCCAGGGTGGTCTCGAACTCCTGGCCTCAAGCAATCCTCCCAACTTAGCCTCCCAAAGTGCTGGGATTACAGGCATGAGCCACCGCACCAGCCTAACTTTTGAAACAGGGTGTCACTCTATCACCCAGGCTGGAGTGCAGGGGCATGATCACACCTCACTGCAGTCTTGATCCTCCTACTTTAGCCTCCTAAGTAGCTGGGACCACAGGCATGCACCACTGTGCCCAGCTAACTTTTTAATTTTTGGTAGAGACGGAGGTCTTGCCATCTTGCCCAGGCTGGTCTCGAACTCCTGGACTCGAGGGATCCTCCCACCTTGGCCTCCCAAAGTGCTAGAATTACAGCTGTGAGCCAGCGTGCCCGGCCAGAATTGTCATGTCTTTGAACACTTCAGGAGGGAGCTAGATTTTGAAGACAGTAATGCTTAACTTCCCCAGGGAGGAGGGGGCTGAGGACCTGGACTCCTGAGTCTCTGAATGAGGCAGGTGTTTCTTGCATGAGTCAATCCTGTAATTGATTAACCATCAGGAGCCAGAGGGAGTGAAAGTTCAAAGAGAAAGTAAAGGAAATGGGAATAGAAATGGCTATCCAAACACAATATAGGTATGTACTAAAATCCAAATGCACCATAAAGATAAGATTATACTAACTCTATTCCCATTAAAATTAGAAACTAGGCCAGGCGAGGTGGCTCACGCCTGTAATCCCACCACTTTGGAAGGCCGAGGCGGGTGGATTACCTGAGGTCAGGAGTTCAAAACCAGCATGACCAACATGGTGAAACCTCATCTCTACTAAAAATACAAACATTAGGCCAGGTGCGGTGGCTCACGCCTGTAATCCCAGCACTTTGGGAAGCCGAGGCGGGCAGATCACGAGGTCAGGAGTTCGAGATCAGCCTGACCAACATGGTGAAACCCCGTCTCTACTAAACATACAAAAATTAGCCGGGCATGGTGGCACATGCCTGTATCCCAGCTACTCAGGAGTTTGAGGCAGGAGAATCGCTTGAACCCAGGAGGCGGAGGTTGCAGTGAGCCAAGATCATGCCACTGCACTCCAGCCTGGGTGACAAAGCGAGACTCCGTCTCAAAAAAACACGAAAATTTGCCGGGCATTGTGCCACATGCCTGTGGTCCCAGATACTCAGGAGGCTGAGGCAGGAGAATCACTTGAGCCCAGGAGGCAGAGGTTGTAGTGAGCTGTGATTGCACCACTGCACTCCAGCCTGGGCAACAGAGAGAGACCCTTTTTCAAAAAAAAAGAAAGAAAGAAAGAAAATTATGAGATACCTGGGAATTAATTCATCCAGAAAGGCACAGGATATTTATGAGGAATCTTACAAATTTTATTTAAGGACAGGTCTAATAAGTGGAAAAACTAACAGTAAGTCAACTTGTCACAAATTAACATATAAATTCAATACAGCCTGGAGAAAAAGGGAGGTTAAGAGGAAGTTTGGAGGTGTTTACCCCATTTTGAATGGAACAGAATCATTTTAAACTTCATATGGAAAAATAAGTGTCAGAGAAGAGCCAAGAAATTGTTCAGAAAGGACAGTGAGAAGGAGCTTTCATTAACATATATTAAAGCATATTTATTTATTTATTTATTTATTTATTTTTATGATTGAGACAGGGTCTCACTCTGTCTCCCAGGCTGGAGTGCAGTGATACCATCTCGGCTCACTGCAGCCTCCACTTCCTGAGCTCAAGTGATCCTCCCACCTCAGCCTCCCCAGTAGTTGGGACTACAGGCATGTGCCACCATGCCTGGCAATTTATTTTTACTTTTATTTTTGTAGAGATGGGGTTTCATTATGTTGCCAGGCTGGTCTTGAATTCCTGAGTTCAAGTGATCCACCCGCCTCGGCCTCCTAAAGTGCTGGATTACAGGCGTGAGCCACCACACCTGGCCTTAAAACATCTTTAAACTGCTGTAATCAAAGCATAGTTTGGCCCCAGGAATATATAAGTAGAGGAAAAAAAAGTTTTCAAAACGGATTTCAACAGATAAAGGATCTGAATACGCAACCACAAGAATTTCTATTCAGCTAGGAAAGGATGGTTTATTTATTAAATGGTCATAAAGAAAACATAGCTTCTCATTTGGATGAACAGAAATATAGACTCGTGACCTCAAAATATGTAAAAAATCATTTCCAGATGGATTAAAGGTTTAAATATAAAACTATGAGATATTAAAAGACGACTTAGGAGAATATTTGTCTTGGAGTGGGATGAGCCTTTCTAAGACAAGCAGCCAAGGGGTTATAAAAGAGACAAAAGCTATATCTAACCCCATGAAAATGATAGGATTTTTTTATAGCAATAGACACCATATAAAAGTCGCTTTTTACATTTTGTTGCTGGGCGCAATGGCTTATGCCTGTAATCCCAGCATTCTGGGAGGCCAAGGTGGGTGGATTGCTTGAGCTCAGGAGTTCGAGACCAGCTTGGGCAACATGGCAAAATCCCGCTTCTACCGAAAACACAAAAAATTAGCTGGGCGTGGTGTGATGATGTGCACCCGTGGTTCTAGCTACTCAGGAGGCTGAGGTGGAAGGATTCCTTGAGCCCAGGAGGCGGAGATTGCAGTGAGCCAAGATCACACCACTGCACCACTGCACTTCAGCCTGGGTGACAGAGTGAGACCCTACCTCAAAAAAAAAAAAAAAGAAAAAAGACCTTTTGTTTAGCATCATTTGTAGTGTCAAACATTAGTAAACCTTAGATATCCATAAACTGGGAATTTTTTTTATTTTTTTAAACTGTAATCCCATGAAAGATTCGATTGGGGATTTTTTTTTTTTTCTTTTTTTTTTTTTTAGAGGAAGTCTCGCTCTGTCGCCCAGGCTGGAGTGCAGTGGCATGATCTCCGCTCACTGTAACCTCCGCCTCCCAGGTTCAAGTGATTCTCCTGCCTCAGCTTCCCGAGTAGCTGGGATAACAGACGCGCGGCACCATGCCTGGTTAATTGTTTGTATTTTTAGTAGAGATGGGGTTTCACCATGTTGGCCAGGCTGGTCTCGAACCCCTGACCTCAGGTGATCTGCCTGCCTAAGTCTCCCAAAGTGCTGGGATCACAGGCGTGAGCCACTGCACCTGGCCTTAGATTGGGGAAATTTTTAAATTAACAGATGGGGACAGGCACGGTGGCTCATGCCTGTAATCTTAGTACTTTGGGAGGCCAAGGTTGGTGGACCACTTTAGCCTAGGAGTTCAAGACTGGCCTGGGCTACATAGAGAGACCTCACCTCTACAAAGAATACAAAAATTAGCTCAGTGTGATGGCATGTGCCTGTTGTCCCAGTTACTCGGGAGGCTGAGGTGGGAGGATCACCTGAGCCTGGGGAGGTTGAGATTACAGTGAGCCATGATTGTGCCATTGCACACAGCCTGGGTGACAGTGAGGCCCAGTCTCAAACAAAGAAAAAGCAAAGGATACATCCTTACTAAGGAAGATCATGCAGCAATTAGGAGAAGAAGCAAGATAGAGAAGTTTAAACCTAAAAGGATGGTCATGAAAAATGTGTAAGCCAGGTGCAATGGCTCATGCCTGTAATCATAGCACTTTGGGATGCCAAGGTAGGCAGATCACCTGAAGTCAGGAGTTCGAGACCAGCCTGGCCAACATGGTGAAATCCCATCTCTACTAAAAATACAAAAATTACCTGGTGTGGTAGCAGGCATCTGTAATCCCAGCTACTCGGGAAGCTGAGGCAGGAGAATTGCTTGAACCCAGGAGGCAGAGGCTGCAGTGAGCCAAGGTCGCGCCACTACACTCCAGCCTGGACAACAGAGCGAGACTCCATCTCAAGATAAAAAATGCATCAAGCTCTCCCCCTTCGTGCATTTTTCTGTATGCATGAGAGATTTCAAAATAAAGTCTGTTTGTTTGTTTGTTCGTTTGAGATGGAGTCTTGCTCTCTCATCCAGTGGCTTGATCGTGGTTCACTGCAACCTCCACCTCCCGGGTTCAAGCAATTCTCTCACCTTAGCCTCCCAAGTAGCTGGGATTACAGGCACACAACACCACAACTGGCTAATTTTTTGAAATTTTTTATTCTTTATTATTATTATTATTATTTGGTAGAGACAAGGTCTTGCTCTGTTACCCAGGCTGGTCTTGAATTCCTGGCCTCAAGCAATCCTTCTGCCTCGGCCTCCCAAAGTGTTGGGATTACTGATGTGAGTTACCTCACTCCCAGACAGAGGTTTTGTTTTTGTTTTTGTTTTTAATTTATTTTTTGTTTGTTTGTTTTTAATTAATTAATTTTTTTTGAGATGGAGTCTCGCTCTGTCGCCCAGGCTGGAGTACAGTGGCGCGATCTCGGCTCACTGCAAGCTCCACCTCCCGGGTTCCCGCCATTCTCCTGCCTCAGCCTCCCGAGTAGCTGGGACCACAGGCGCCCGCCGCCACGCCCGGCTAATTTTTTGTATTTTTAGTAGAGACAGGGTTTCACCGTGTTAGCCAGGATGGTCTCGATCTCCTGACCTTGTGATCCACCCGCCTCGGCTTCCCAAAGTGCTGGGATTACAGGCGTGAGCCACCGCGCCCGGCCTCAGAGGTTTTTAAAAACATGAATAATGATGGGGAAAGACACTTAACCATAGGTAATTCCCCAAATTTCGGCCAGACCAAACTACTGGGATCTTGAGCACTGGGGTCGTGGGTTGTGGGTCATGGGTTCAAGAAGCCACGCACCTCCCACGCCGGTCTTCTGCTGCGAGATGTAGGACTCCAGGCGCAAGCGGAAGCGGCTCTCGCCCCCCAGGCGGCAGTGCGTGCCGTCGTCCACCAGGAAGAAGGCCGAGTAGTTGTAGTCCAGGGGAAACTGGACGCCGTCCTCCGGGTCGCCGTGCCACCGGTACCTCGCAGGGAACGAGCCCTAGGGGAAAAATGGCCAGACCAGGGCGTCTCCTCATCAGGGCCCGGACAGACACAAGCCCCTCCTCCTCCCTCAGACCCAGGGGTCCGGGCCCCTCCTCCTCCCTCAGACCCAGGAGTCCAGGCCCCTCCTCCTCCCTCAGACCCGGGAGTCCAGGCCCCAGCCCCTCCTCCCTCAGACCCCGGAGTCCAGACCCCCAGCCCCTCCTCCCTCAGACCCAGAAGTCCAGGTCCCCAGCCCCTCCTCCCTCAGACCCAGAAGTCCAGGCCCCCAGCCCCTCCTCCCTCAGACCCAGGAGTCCGGGCCCCTCCTCCTCCCTCAGACCCAGGAGTCCAGATCCCCAGCCCCTCCTCCTCCCTCAGACCCAGGAGTCCAGGGCCCCCGGCCTCTCCTTCCTCAGACCCAGGAGTCCGGGCCTCCAGTCCCTTTTCTCCAAGTCCCTGGGTCGTACCTTGGGGTTGGTGAGGGTGTCTCTATTCCGGACCACACCCCAGGGGGCCACGCCCATGGCCACCACCTTGGTGCCCCCAGTGCTGGCCGTCTGATGGTCCCGCACAGCCACACCAACGTGCCGGCCGATGCCCGTGTGCAGACCCCCAGTGACAATCCAGGCTCCTACGCAGACGCCGAGGAACACGCAGAGACAAAGGGAGAGAAACCAAGAGTAAGACGGAGACACACACGGAGACTGGGTGGCGGGGGAGGCCACCCAGAGTCGTGGGGGACACGGCAGGCAGGCCAAGGCCCGGGAGACAGCCCCCACCCACCCTCGGTCACCTGTGCTCTGGGCAGCCCGCACCAGCCCACGACGCAGCAGGTCCTGCAGCCAGGTCTGGAGGACGGGGCCCCCCGACCCCCCCAGCACTGACACCACCAGGTTCGGGGCACGGAAGCCCCACGTGCGTGTGACCAGACTATAAACTGTAGCTGGATCCGTTCGGTCAGAGAGCCGGAGGAACTGTGGACACATGGAAGCGGGGGACACAGGGAGGGGGACGGAGACCCAGAGAGAGGGAGAGAGAGACCCAGAGAGAGGGGGACAGAGACCCAGAGAGATGGGGACAGAAACCCAGAGAGACAGGGATAGAGACCCGAGAGAGATGGGGATAGAGACCCAGAGAGAGAGGGAGAGAGACCCAGAGAGATGGGGACACAGACCCAGAGAGATGGGACAGAGACCCAGAGAAAAGGGGAAACAGAGACCCAGAGAGATGGGGACAGAGACCCAGAGAGAGAGGGACAGAGACTCAAGAGAGAAAGGGACAGAGACGCAGAGAGAGAGGGGGACAGAGACCCAGAGAGAAAGGGACAGAGACCCAGAGAGAGAGAGAGGGACAGAGACCCAGAGAGAGAGGGGGACAGAGACCCAGAGAGAGAGGGGGACAGAGACCCAGAGAGAGAGACGGGGACAGAGACCCAGAGAGAGAGGGACAGAGACCCAGAGAGAGAGGGGGACAGAGACCCAGAGAGAGAGGGACAGAGACCCAGAGAGAGAGGGGGACAGAGACCCAGAGAGAGAGGGACAGAGACCCAGAGAGAGAGGGGGACAGAGACCCAGAGAGAGAGAGACAGAGACCCAGAGAGAGAGGGGGACAGAGACCCAGAGAGAGAGGGGGACAGAGACCCAGAGAGAGAGGGGGACAGAGACCCAGAGAGAGAGGGACAGAGACCCAGAGAGAGAGAGGGACAGAGACCCAGAGAGAGAGGGGGACAGAGACCCAGAGAGAGAGGGACAGAGACCCAGAGAGAGAGGGGGACAGAGACCCAGAGAGAGAGACGGGGACAGAGACCCAGAGAGAGAGGGACAGAGACCCAGAGAGAGAGAGGGACAGAGACCCAGAGACAGAGAGAGACAGAGACCCAGAGAGAGGGACACAGAGACAGAGACACAGAGACACAGAGAGAAGGAGACCACCTCAGAGAGAAGACAGGTGGGGCGGAGGGGACACAGAGAGCAAAGACAAGGATGGGCGGAGGGGGCCAGCGTTCAGCGCGGGCGTCCTGGCTCCACTCTGGAGCCCCGAGCATGCAGCCCCCTGGTGCCCGGGCCCTGCCCACACAGGCCTGCCTCACATTGCTGTGCTTGCGGCCGGCCCCCATGAAGTCCAGCTCTCCGTAGGCATCGGTGGGCTTCTCCGTGGTGTGTGCATCGCTGTCCCACACGGTCACCACGGCTGCCCCGAAGGCATCCTCCATGGCCACTGCAGGGTGGGCGGTCCGGGGGCGCCCACACTGGCACAAGGTCCCTCTGGGGGTGCAGGGCGGAGCGTGAACCCAGGGCTGCCCCCCGACCCCAGCATCCGGTCGGTGTGTTCATGCTTCTGTAGAGGGGCTGTTGACACTGACCCCGCACCCGCAGAGGCAGTCAGAGTCCACGCTGCCCCTGGCCCTGGCTCTGACCGCCTCAGGGAGAGACTGGAGCCGAGGACAGTCCCCCTTCCCCATGAGAAGGAAGCCAGTGAGTCCAGAAAGCCTGAGCAGGAAGAGGTGGGTCACCGTCATCTGCGGAGCCTCAAGTGCAAAGGCAGAGGGCCACTGGGGGTATCCTCGCTGTGCCCCCATCCAAACACAAGATGTTCACCAAGAGAAAGAACATCCAGAGGGTAACTTAGGGACAGCCCACGTGCTAGGGGCTGACGTGGCTGTGTGACTTTGGGCGAGCGGCTTCACCTCTCTGAGCCTAAATTTCCTCCTCTAATGAAAAGACAATAATAGCGCAGCCTACTCCAGGGAGCTATGAGGAGCCAGGGAAAGAACGCAGTGTTTCCTGAAATGGGGCTCGCATACCAGTCCCAGCCAGAGGCAACGCGACACGAACTTCACACGGAGCTTAAAATAACCTTGAATAACGCAGTGAGAAAGTCATTCCTTTTTCAGTTCTCCTGACGACTGTCAAGGAGAGAGGCTCAGCTGGGTGCTAGAATATTTTTGAATGCCTAACCCTTTGCTACTCTTTTGAACGAGAAAAGCAGGCCTCGGGCTCAAAAAGTGGAGCTGGCAACAGCCATCTAGCAAGTAGGGAAACACCTTTGTTTGCTTTTCATTGTATTTGGCTTCTGTGTGGCTTGTTTATTCCTCTCTGTGCCAAATGGGGCAGGTTTTCCATTTATGGTGATCACACATAAAACTTTCCCCCATCTAAAAAAATGCACAAGTCTCTCTTGCTATCTGAAGGTGATTGGCACCAGAGTAAATAACAGGTTTAGAGAATGAGAATTTCATTTGAAAATGTAGGGTAGGCCGGGCGCGGTGGCTCAAGCCTGTAATCCCAGCACTTTGGGAGGCCGAGACGGGCGGATCACGAGGTCAGGAGTTCGAGACCATCCTGGCTAACACGGTGAAACCCCGTCTCTACTAAAAAATACAAAAAACTAGCCGGGCGAGGTGGTGGGCGCCTGTAGTCCCGGCTACTCGGGAGGCTGAGGCAGGAGAATGGCGTAAAAACCCGGGAGGCGGAGCTTGCAGTGAGCTGAGATCCGGCCACTGCAATCCACCCTGGGCGACATAGCGAGACTCCGTCTCAAAAAAAAAAAAAAAAAAAAAAAAAAAAAAAGAAAATGTAGGGTCGGGTGCTATGGCTCATGCCTGTAATCCTAGCACTTTGGGAGGCTGAGGCCAGAGGATCGCCTGAACCCAGGAGTTCGAGACCAGCTATGCAATATAGTGGGACCACCCTATCTCTAAAAAAAAAAAAAAAAAAAAAAAAAAAAAAAAAAAAAAAAAAAAAAAAAAAAATTAGCCAGGTGTGGCAGTATGTGCTTAGGAGGCTGAGGCAGGAGGATCACTTCAGCCTGGGAGATCAAGGCTGCAGTGATGCAGAGGGTTGTGACCACGCCACTGCACTCCAACCTGGACAACAGAGTGAGACCCTGTCTCAAAAAAAAAAAGAAAAAAGAAAAAAGCAAGCAAGCAAGAAAGAGGCTGGGTGCAGTGGCTCATGCCTGTAATCCCAGCACTTTGGGAGGCTGAAGTGGATCACCTGAGGTCAGGAGTTCAAGACCAGACTGGCCAACATGGTGAAACACCGTCTCTACTAAAAAAAAAAAAAAAAAAAAAACAAACAAAAATTAGCTGGGCATGGTGGCGGGTGCCTGTAATCCCAGCTACTCAGAAGGCTGAGGCAGGAGAATTGGTTGAACCCAGGAGGCAGAAGCTGCAGTGAGCCATCACACCATTGCCCTCCAGCCTGGGCGACAAGAGCGAAACTCCACCTCAAAAAAAAAAAAAAAAAAAAAAAAAAAACTAAGGAAAGAAAGGAGGGAAGGAGGGAGAGAGTCAGAAAGGAAGGAAAGGAAGGAAGGGAGGGACAGAAAGAAGGAGGAAAGAAAAGAAAGAAGAAAAGAAGAAAGGAAAGGAAGAGAAGAAAGAGAAAAATGTATCTAAATTATTTTGTTCCAGATTCCAGAAGGAGTTCAGACATCAGGGGAGATATTTACACAAACCCAGTGAGCAGATTTAAGAGCAATTTTACAGAAGGGATAGCAGAGATGCTACAAGGATTTGGCAAAGCCGTAAAAACACTAAAAGAACGGCTAACTGATCCACACATGGGATGAACCAAACATGCTTAGGCCAGGTCCTGGCACAGTGAGAACTACAATAAAGTGTCCTCTTCCTTCCTGAGTCTACCTCCAGGGCCCTGGCATGCCTCAGTTTACCCACTTTGTCCATTCACCCATTTCAGCTCCATCCTTGGAGTCCCTAGTTCCCCTGCAGCTACTTCCGGGGAAGTTTGCTCTTCTGAGCAAAACTTCAAGGACGCTGGGCACAATCCCAGCACTTTGGGAGGTCAAGGCTGAAGGATTGCTTGAGCCCAGGAGTTTGAGAACAGCCTGGGCAATAGAGCGAGACCCCATCCCTAAAAAACAAAATTTAAAAATTAGCCAGGTGTGGTGGTGCATGCCTGTGGTTCCAGCTACTTAGGGGGCTGTAGCAGGAGGAACACCTGAGAGTTCAAGGCTGCAATAAGCCATGATCATACCACTGCAGCCCAGCCTGGGCGACAGAGCAAGACCATGTCACTAAAAATAAGAAATAAGGCTGGACGCAGTGGCTCGCACTAATCCTAGCACTTTGGGAGGCCAAGGAGGGCAAATCACAAGATCAGGAGTTCGAGACCAGCCTGGCCAACATAGTGAAACCCCGTCTCTACTAAAAATACAAAAATTAGCTGGGCATGGTGGTGCACACCTATAGACCCAGCTACTCAGGAGGCTGAGGCAGGGGAATCACTTGAACCCGGGAGGCAGAGGCTGTGGTGAGCAAAGATTGTGCCACTGCACTCTAGCCTGGGCAACAGAGCGAGACTCTGCCTCAAAAAAAATAAAATAAAATAAAATAAAATAAAAGGTCTTCAAGGAATAATCCAGAGCCTGTGCTGTCCAATATGATGGCTGCATGGGGTTCTTTATAGCCATGGAGCTCTTTCTGTTCTAATAAGTTAAAATTAAATCAAATAAAAAATTCAGGCCAGGTGCAGTGGTTCGTGCCTGTAATCCCAGCACTTTGGGAGGCCAAGGAGGGTGGATCACCTGAGGTCAGGAGTTTGAGACCAGCCTGGCCAACACGGTGAAACCCTGTCTCTACTAAAATACAAAAAATCAGCTCGGCGTGGTGGCGGGAGCCTGTAGTCCCAGCTACTTGGGAGGCTGAGGCAGGAGAATGGTGTGAACCCGGGAGGTGGAGGTTGCAGTGAGCCAAGATCGCGCCACTGCACTCCAGCCTGGGCGACAGAGCGAGACTCCGTCTCAAAAAAAAAAAAAAAAATCAGTTCTTCAGGAACAATGACCATATTCCAAGTGCCCAGTAGCCCCGCTGTGGCCAGGACTGCTGTACTGGATGTGGATATAGAACGTTTCCAAAATCGTGGAAAATTCTGATGTTCAGTGCTATGAGCTATTCCTTCTGCACACCTTGCCTCCTGCCCTCTTTCCTCGGTGGAGCCACAGAAACTGAAATAAATTGTTCTTTTTTTTTTATTTTTATTTTTTGAGATGGAGTCTCACTCTGTCTCCCAGGCTAGAATGCAGTGGTACGATCTCGGCTCACTGCAACCTCTGCCACCTGGGCTCAAGCGATTCTCGTGCCTCAGCCTCCTAAGCAGCTGGGATTACAGGCATGTGCCACAGTGCCTGGCTAGTTTTTGTATTTTTAGTGGAGATGGGGTTTTACCACGTTGGCCAGGCTGGTCTCCAACTCCTGACCTCAAGTGATCAGCCCACCTTGGCCTCCCAAAGTAGTGCGATTATAGCTGTGAGCCACCGTGCCTGGCCTGAAATTATTCTTGATTAAAATCATCAATTACCTGCCTGGCTCCATATACAACGGCCCTTATTCAGGTTTCATCTGACTGTATCACAAGTGGCCCTGGCCACAGCTGAAAGGCTCTCATTCTGGAAAACCTTTTCCTTGGCAGGATATGCGTGCCCCTCTGGCCTTCCTCCCAGCCCCAGCTCCTTCATGCCTGGCTTGTTTGTGGCTTTTCCTTCCTTTTCACTTCCCTTTAGTGTAGATGTTCCCAGTGCAAGCCTTCCCTACATGATTCTCAAACTCAATGCGCGCAGAGGCCAGGCAAGTAACTCAACAGAAAGAAGTAGCCAGGGCCAGGTACGGTGGCTCATGCCTGTAATCCCAGCACGTTGGGAGGCCCAGGTAGGTGGATCACTTGAGGTCAGGAGTTTGAGATCAGCCTGGTCAACATGGTGAAACATTATCTCTATTAAAACTACAAAAATTAGCCAGGCATGGTGGTGGGCGCCTGTAATCTCAGTTACTCGGGAGGCTGAGGCAGGAAAATCGCTTGAACCCAGGAGGTGGAGGTTGCAGTGAGCTGAGATCGCACCACTGCACTCCAGCCTGTGTGACAGAGGGAGACTCGGTCTCAAAAAAAAAAAAAAAAAAAAAAAAGAGGTAGCCGGGTATGGTGGGTCTCGCCTGTAATTCCAGCACTTTGGCAGGCGGGATGAGGCAGGAGGATCACTTGAGTCTAAAACTTCGATACCAGCCTGGTCTGATATTAACAGGAGACCCGGTCTCTACAAAAACAATTTTTTAAATTAGCCAAGCATGGTGGTGCAAGCCTGTGGTCCCAGCTACTCAGGAGGCTCATGTGGGAGGATTGCTTGAGCCCAGCAGGTCAAGGCTGCAGTGAACCATGATTGTGCCAATCCAGCATGGACAACAGAGCGAGATCCTGTCTCAAAAAAAAAAAAAAAGAGAGACAGAAGACAGATATTTTTAAATGCTATTCTAGGCCGGGCGCGGTGGCTCAAGCCTGTAATCCCAGCACTTTGGGAGGCCGAGACGGGCGGATCACGAGGTCAGGAGATCGAGACCATCCTGGCTAATATGGTGAAACCCCGTCTCTACTAAAAAATACAAAAAACTAGCCGGGCGAGGTGGTGGGCACCTGTAGTCCCAGCTACTCGGGAGGCTGAGGCAGGAGAATGGCGTAAACCCGGGAGGCGAAGCTTGCAGTGAGCTGAGATCCGGCCACTGCACTCCAGCCTGGGCGACAAAGCGAGACTCCGTCTCAAAAAAAAATAAAAATAAAAATAAATGCTATTCTAAACACACACACACACACACACACACACACACACACACACACACACACACAAAATTGGCTATAGAATTGCCAGTTTGCAACTCCCCTGACTTTACACGTTGTTTTCCCTGTGATGTCTTACCTATTTCCAGTTTCAATTACCATCTACAACTCGGACCTCTCAGATCCTGGACATTAGTCCAGACCTTTCCCAAGTCTCAGTCTCCACATGCCCCTGGCTCCCCCTAGGCCACTCATATGCACAGAGTCCCACATCACACTTAGCGGCATTTCCCAAACCTGCTCGCCCTCCTGAGCTCCATCTCGGGGACAGCCCCACTGTGTCCCAGTCAGCAGACCATATGTCCGGTAGCCATCCACCGATGGGGGCACCCCCTCTCTCCCCATATTCATCAGTCCCCAAGCTCTGCCTTCCCGCTCCCTGAATCTTTGCCCCATCCGCTCCTCTCTGTGTCCCAAAAGCCCTGACCTGGCTTAGGCCACTACGCCTCCCACTCAGACCCTCTATCCAGACTCCTCCAGAGCTCCTGTTCATCCTCTCCCAGTCCCAGAAGGTTTTTCCATACCCAGAGCCAACCCCACCACTGCAGTGATGCCCCAGCTCCCCAGGACAAGGTCCTAGCCCCTTAGGGTGGCCTCTGACACCCCGCAAGCTCTGGCCGTGCCCTCGTCTGCAGCCTCTTCTCTCTTGACAGTGCTCCCTGCACCCTGAACTTTGATTCATATTCAAGCTGAACCATATGGTCCTTAGCAAGGACTTTGCACATGCTGTTCAAATCACTTTCTTTCTTTCTTTTTTTTTATTTTTTTATTTTTGAGATGGAGTCTTGCTCTGTCACCCAGGCTGGAGTACAGTGACATGATCTCAGCTCCCTATAGCCCCCGTCTCCCAGGTTTAAGCAATTCTCCTGCCTCCTAAGTAGCTGAGATTACAGGTGTGCGCCAACACGCCCAGATAATTTTTGTATTTTTAGTAGAGACGGGATTGCACCATGTTAGCCAAGCTGGTCTCAAACTCCTGACCTCAGGTGATCCACCTGCCTCGGCCTCCCAAATTGTTGGGATGACAGGTGCGAGCCACCACGCCCGGCCCCAAATCGCTTTCCATGGGCCTCTCTCCAGCCCACTTTCAAATGTCACCTCACTAGCCACTCTTCCTCCTCCAGAAACCATTAGTGACACCCTGTGTCCCCTCCCAGTCTTAAACAGACACCTCCTTCCGGCTCCCACAGAGCCCAGTGGCTCGTCCTCGGGAGCTGCACCCCTTGCCTTACTATAATTATCCTCTGCATTTCTTCCTCCTCAGGCCAGACCAGAGTTTCCTAAATTGTCTTGACCACACTGCCCCATCAGTAGAAAGGTTTTGAGCACTCACATCCAACAAGCGCATATCTGTTTATTTATCCACAATTGACAAGCAATACTGCACTAATATATAATCCTAACAAAATACACACTGAAGTAGGAATGTGGATACTTCCCCTACCCCAAAAACTGTCTTGAAAAACAACTAGAGGGCTGGGCGCAGTGGCTTACACCTGTAATCCCAGTACTTTGGGAAGCCAAGGCAGGTGGATTGCCTGAGGTCAAGAGTTCAAGACCAACCTGGGCAACAGGGTGAAACCCCATCTCTACTAAAATACAAAAAATTAGCTGGGTGTGGTGGTGGGCACCTGTAATCCCAGCTATTCGGGAGGCTGAGGCACGAGAACTGCTTGAACCCAGAAGGTGGATGTTGCAGTGAGCCGAGATCGCGCCACTGCACTCCAGCCTGGGTGACAGAGCCAGACTCTGTCTCAAAAAAAAAAACAAAAAACTAGAAAGCCTGGGCCAGGTGCGGTGGCTCACGCCTGTAACCCCAGCGCCTTGGGAGGCCGAGACGGGCAGATCATGAGGTCAGGGGATCGAGACTATCCTGGCTAACACGGTGAAACCTCGTCTCTACTAAAAAAAAAAAAAAAAAAAAAAAAATTTGGCCGGACGCGGTGGCTCACGCCTGTAATTCCAGCACTTTGGGAGGTCGAGGTGGGCGGATCACGAGGTTAGGAGATCGAGACCATCCTGGCTAACACGGTGAAACCCCGTCTCTACTAAAATACAAAAAAATTAGCCGGGCGTGGTGGTGGGCGCCTGTAGTCCCAGCCACTCGGAAGGCTGAAGCAGGAGAATGGCGTGAACCCGGGAGGCGGAGCTTGCAGTGAGCTGAGATGCGCCACTGCGCTCCAGCCTGGGCGACAGAGCGAGACTCCGTCTCAAAAAAAATAAGAAAAGAAAAAAACTAGAAAGCCTGGATCCGCTTGAGAGGCCATGACTGAAAGGCAGGAGCTCCTCACCGACGCATACACCCTATCTAGCTCGAGTGGTGTCCCCGGCCACCAAGCACAGCGCCTGCCCGCGGTAATAATTGCCACCTCCCAGTGGGAGCTGCAGATACTTGCCAGCGTTCTTGCTGAGCACTGTGCCAGGAATATCATAAGCATTAACTTGTTTAATCCTCATAATAATCCCGGGAGATCAAGCCTCTTTTCATCCCCACATGAGAAACGGGACCCAGAGAGGTGAAATGATTTGCCCAAAGCCACGCAGCACGTGTCCCTGGGAAATTTGAACCCTGGCAGGGCCGCTGAATTAGGCTAAAGGGACCTCCTCCCTTGGGAGCGCTGAGTGAGGGTTTCTTGCATGGATGGATGAATGAATGAACGAATAAATTAATGAATGAAACAGAAATACCCAAAAGGGAAAGACAGAGACACAGAAAGTGACACGAAGAGACAAAGGCACACAGAAGAGACATCGGGGAGGAAAGAAGCAGAACCGAGCCCTTGAGCGTCTACACTGACCCTGAGCGCGAGAATAGCGAACGGGGAGTGGGGGGTGTCTACACAGACCCAAACGCTCCTAGAGGGAGAGAGCCGGCAGCGAACGCCCTTGGGAAGGTCCCCGAGTCCTGGAATGGGGAAGGGGCGTGGCCGGGGCGTGGCCATCCGCGGGCGGGGTCAGCGGGCTGCGGACCCTCTGGGGTCAGTCCAGGGGCGAACTCCTCACCCCGGATCTGTGGAGTCAACTATGAACGTCGTACAGGTCTTCTTCTTGAAGATCTTGGGGATCCAGCTCTGGGGACAGAAACAAGTGTAGGGGTGGAAGTGGGGTGGGGGGCACCCAGTTCTGTCCTATGGGACACAGAGCCACCCACCCTGTGCGCTCCCCACGGACACAGGAGTCCGGGCCCCCAGCGCCCTCCTGCTCCAGACTCAGGAATCTCGACCCCCATGCCAGGGACCCTGGAACCCGGACCCTCCCATCCCCCTCCTTCGTCTGACCCAGGAATCTGGGTGTCCAGCGCTGGGAGCCTGGAGGCGAGGTCCCCAGCTCCACGCTCCCGCAGACCCGGGTCCGGCGCTCACCTGCTCCTTCTCTGACACCACCATGCTGCCGCGGCCGCCGCAACCTCCAGCAGCCCAGGGCCCCGGCGCTCCTTCGGCCTGCTCTGCTTCCAGACCCGCCCAGGGCAAACCGGATCCTCCACTTTCCAGCCCAGCCTAGGGCGGGGCGAGGTCTGGGGGGCGGGGAGTCTTGGAGACGCCAAAGCGGGAGGCGGGGAGAGGGCGGGTCCCAGGCCGCGATAAGGGGACAGAGGGACTGGGTGCAGAGGCCCGGGCCAGGGGCTGTGGGGGGCCAGAGACAGGTAGGGGAGACTCTGAGGGCAAGAGCGAGATGGGGACAGAAGGAGTTGGGGGCCAGTGGCGGAGAGGGAACAGAGACTCGGAGGATGCCAGACAGGGAGGGGACAATTTAACCCAAAAAGAGGGAGACAAAGACTTAGGGGACAGAGAATCAGAAGGTGGGGCAGCAAGGACCCAGGGATAGACAGAGAGGGAGAGAGACCCAGGGAGAGGGGAAGAGACCCAGGGAGAGGGGAAGAGACCCAGGGAGAGGGGAAGAGACCCAGGGAGAGGGAGAGAGACCCAGGGAGAGGGGAAGAGACCCAGGGAGAGGGGAAGAGACCCAGGGAGAGGGGAAGAGACCCAGGGAGAGGGGAAGAGACCCAGGGAGAGGGGAAGAGACCCAGGGAGAGGGGAAGAGACCCAGGGAGAGGGGAAGAGACCCAGGGAGAGGGGAAGAGACCCAGGGAGAGGGGAAGAGAGAGCCGGACAGAGACGGGGACAGAGACCCAGGGAGGGGTGTACAGAGACCCAGAGAGCGGGGGACAGAGACCCAGAGAGAGGGGACAGAGACCCAGGGAGAGGGGGAGAGAGACCCACAGAGAGAGATGGAGACAGAGACCCAGGGAAAGGGGACAGAGACCCAGGGAGAGGGGGAGAGAGACCCAGAGAGAGCGGGGGACAGAGACCCAGGGAGAGGGGGACAGAGACCCAGAGAAAGGGAGACAGAGACACAGAGAGGGACAGAGACCCAGGGAGAGGGGGACAGAGACCCAGGGAGAGGGGGACAGAGACCCAGGGAGAGGGGGACAGAGACCCAGGGAAAGGGAGACAGAGACACAGAGAGGGACAGAGACCCAGGGAGAGGGGGACAGAGACCCAGGGAGAGGGGGACAGCGACCCAGAGAGAGGCGGACAGATATCCAGAGAGAGAGAGGGGGACAGAGACCCAGGGAGAGGGGGACAGAGACCCAGAGAAAGAGGAGGACAGAGACCCAGGGAGAGGGGGACAGCGACCCAGAGAGAGGGACACAGAGACCCAGAGAGAGAAGGGGACAGAGACCCAGAGAGAGAGACAGAGACCCAGAGACAGAGGGGGACAGAGACCCAGGGAGAGGGGGACAGAGACCCAGAGAGAGGGGACAGAGACCCAGGGAGAGAGAGGGGGACAGCGACCCAGAGAGAGGGGGACAGATATCCAGAGGGGGGGGACAGAGACCCAGGGAGAGGGGGACAGATACCCAGAGGGAGAAGGGGATAGAGACCCAGAGAGAGGGGGACTGATACCCAGAGATAGAGGGGGATGGAGACCCAGGGAAAGGTGGACAGAGACTCCAAGAGAGAGGGGGACAGAGACCCAGAGAGAGGGGACAGAGACCCAGGGAGAGAGAGGGGGACAGCGACCCAGAGAGAGGGGGACAGATATCCAGAGGGGGGGGACAGAGACCCAGGGAGAGGGGGACAGATACCCAGAGGGAGAAGGGGATAGAGACCCAGAGAGAGGGGGACTGATACCCAGAGATAGAGGGGGATGGAGACCCAGGGAAAGGTGGACAGAGACTCCAAGAGAGAGGGGGACAGAGACCCAGAGAGAGGGGACAGAGACCCAGGGAGAGAGAGGGGGACAGCGACCCAGAGAGAGGGGGACAGATATCCAGAGGGGGGGGACAGAGACCCAGGGAGAGGGGGACAGAGACCCAGAGAGAGGGGACAGAGACCCAGGGAGAGAGAGGGGGACAGCGACCCAGAGAGAGGGGGACAGATATCCAGAGGGGGGGGACAGAGACCCAGGGAGAGGGGGACAGATACCCAGAGGGAGAAGGGGATAGAGACCCAGAGAGAGGGGGACTGATACCCAGAGATAGAGGGGGATGGAGACCCAGGGAAAGGTGGACAGAGACTCCAAGAGAGAGGGGGACAGAGACCCAGAGAGAGGGGACAGAGACCCAGGGAGAGAGAGGGGGACAGCGACCCAGAGAGAGGGGGACAGATATCCAGAGGGGGGGGACAGAGACCCAGGGAGAGGGGGACAGATACCCAGAGGGAGAAGGGGATAGAGACCCAGAGAGAGGGGGACTGATACCCAGAGATAGAGGGGGATGGAGACCCAGGGAAAGGTGGACAGAGACTCCAAGAGAGAGGGGGACAGAGACCCAGAGAGAGGGGGGAACTGAGACCCAGAAAGAGAGGGGAACAGAGATCCAGAGAAAGGGGCAGAGATCCAAGGAGAAGGGGACAGAGACCCAGAGAGAGATGGGGACATATACCCAGAGAGGGGGACAGAGACTCAGAGAGAGAGAGACAGAGACCTACAGAGAGAGGAATAGAGACCCAGAGAGAGAGGGAGGGAAACCCAGAGAGAGAGGAGGACAGAGACCCAGGGAGAGAGGGAGGGAAACCCAGAGAGAGAGGAGGACAGAGACCCAGGGAGAGGAGGACAGAGACTCCGAGAGAGTGGGGGACAGAGACCCAGAGAGGTGGATGCCAGAGATGGGGAGGAGACACCTTGACTGAGGCAAGGGGCAGAGGAGGATGAAAAACCAAAGAATTGGGCAAAGGGCAGGAACTCAGAAAGGAGGGGCCAGAGATTTAGGGGAGAGGGCACAGGGGAGAGAGAGGGACACAGACTTGGGTGGAGGACAGACACTCAGATGAGAGCGGGACGGAAGCCCAGAGGGAGAGGGAGAGGCAATGCCATGGAGGAGGGACAGGGACCCTGAGAGAGCAGATGACGGAATGGAAGAGAGAGGAGGACCTGTGAACAGGAAGGGAGATGGTAGTGGGGGCAGTCATGACCGGTGAGGAGCAGGAGATACTGAAACACAGAGACGGGCAAGGCCACTTGTCTCCTGCCAGCCCTCTGTGACGGGGACAGCTGTGGCCTCCGTAACCTGAGTCCCCCTACCCCTCCCAGCTGTATTTATAGCCCTGGCCTAGCCCAGTTCCTGCCCCCAAATCTGAGTTCCAGGGACAGGAGGTCATGGGCACGTGTGTTGGGGGCCATGTTCCTTTCCCCCCCTTCCAGGGCCTCAACACTGGCATCACTCTCTCACCAGCGCGTGTCATTCCGGCTGGAAGCACCCCACAGTCAAACCCCCAGTCCTTCCATGCGAGGGGCCTCTCCCCTCTGATAAGTCTCTTCTGCCTCCCCCAGGTGCCCCAGGCTCCCCCAAAAACCTGCTAAAAGTCTAGCCTTTTTCTTTGCAGCTGCCAAACATGAGCTTGTTGGTAGGTCAAAGTCAAGTCCCTTGGCCCCCATCTCCTGGCCAGGGAGAGACCCCTCACTGGTCGCCTCCCCAGCTGGGAGGAGGAGGAGCAGGAGGCGGCAGGCGGGGACTGACCCAGAATAACTCAGGGCTGAGAGTAAATTTAGCCGGAGAGAGGGGAGGGGAAAGACCCTATTGGCTGGGGAATGGGGAGGGAGGGCCCCAGAGGGGGGTCAGGGGGCTCCGGGGACAGCCTCAGAGGGGTGTCCAGAGCCAGGCAGCAAGGACCAGAGGAAGGTGGACAGAGACCGAAAGGACAAAGCAAAGGAGAGACACAGAGAAAAAAAGAGACTGACCCCAAAGGGACAAAGACCCCAACATTCGTCCACCTCGCCGCAGAGGCAGCTGGAGTCAGTGCTGCCTGTCCGTCCCCATGGGCCACCGTAGGCCATGGCTGCACACTGCTGTCCTCTGGGCTGGGGTGGCCAGCCTGCTCCTCCCCTCGGCCATGACCCAGCAGCTGAGAGGGGCCGGGCTGGGCTTCAGCAACTGGAACAACAACGCCGGAGTCACCGGGCTCTCCCAGGAGGCATCGGCAGAGCTTGGCCACCACCTCCACAGCCCGAGAAACCATCCAGATGGGAACAAGGATGTTTCCACAGAGAATGGACATCATTTCTGGAGCCACCCAGACCGTGACAAGGAGGATGAAGACGTCCCCAAGGAATATGAGCACCTACTCCCAGGCCACAGGTCCCAAGACCATGAGGTTGGAGACGAGGATGTCTCAGGTGAGGAGGTCTTTGCACAGCATGGTGGGCAGGCCCGTGGGCACAGAGGCCACGGGAGTGAAGACACGGAAGACTCAGCTGAGCACAGGCACCACCTCCCCAGCCACAGGAGCCACAGCCATCAAGACGAGGATGAGGACGAAGTTGTGTCCAGTGAGCATCGCCATCATATCCTCAGGCATGGACACCGAGGCCATGATGGGGAAGATGATGAAGGAGAAGAGGACGAGGAGGAGGAGGAGGAAGAGGAGGTCTCCACTGAGTATAGGCACCAGGCCTACAGGCACCGAGACCACAGGAGTGAAGAGGATGAGGATGTCTCAGATGGACACCACCATCATGGCCCCAGCCACAGGCACCAAGGCCACGAAGAAGATGACGATGATGATGATGATGATGATGATGATGTTGTCTCCACTGAGTATAGGCACCAGGCCCACAGGCACCGAGGCCACGGGAGTGAAGAGGATGAGGATGTTTCAGATGGACACCATCATAATGGCCCAAGCCACAGGTACCAAGGCCACGAAGAAGATGACGATGATGATGATGATGTCACCACTGAGTATGGACACCAGGCCCACAGGCACCGAGGCCACGGGAGTGAAGAGGATGGGGATGTCTCAGATGGACACCACCATCATGGCCCCAGCCACAGGCACCAAGGCCACGAAGAAGATGACGATGATGATGATGATGATGATGATGATGATGGTGATGATGATGATGATGATGGTGATGATGTCTCCAATGAGTATGGACACCAGGCTCACAGGCACCGAGGCCACGGGAGTGAAGAGGATGAAGATGT
This sequence comes from Macaca fascicularis, assembly GCF_037993035.2. Taxonomy (NCBI): domain Eukaryota; kingdom Metazoa; phylum Chordata; class Mammalia; order Primates; family Cercopithecidae; genus Macaca; species Macaca fascicularis. The sequence goes on along the minus strand of NC_088393.1, from coordinate 57,134,880 downwards.
CTCAGATGAACACCACCATCACGGCCCCAGCCACAGACACCGAGGCCACAAAGAAGAAGATGATGATGATGATGATGATGTCTCCACTGAGTATGGACACCAGGCTCACAGGCACCAAGACCACAGAAAGGAAAAGGATGAGCCTGTCTCAGGTGAACACAACAATCATGTCCCTGACCACAGGCACCAAGGCCACAGAGACGAGGAAGAAGATGAGGATGTGTCCACTGAACATTGGCACCAGGGTCCCCAACGTGTCCACCATGGCCTTGTAGATGAGGAAGAGGAAGAAGAGGAGATCACAGTCCAGTTCAGCCACCGTGTTGCAAGCCACCAACCTCAAGGCCACAAGAGTGAGGAAGAGGACTTCCAAGATGAGTATAAAACAGACGTCCCTCACCATCACCACCACAGAGTCCCCAGGGAGGAAGATGAGGAGGTCTCCGCTGAGCTTGCCCACCAGGTCCCCAACCACAGGCAAAGCCACCAAGATGAAGAAACTGGCCATGGTCAAAGAGGGTCCATCAAAGAGATGAGTCATCACCCCCCAGGACACACAGTGGTCAAGGATAGAAGCCATTTGAGGGAGGATGATTCTGAGGAGGAAAAGGAGAAGGAAGAGGATCCCGGCTCCCATGAGGAAGATGATGAAAGTTCAGAGCAGGGAGCGAAAGGCACCCACCATGGCAGCCCGGACCAGGAAGATGAGGAGGATGAGGAGGAAGGTCATGGCCTCAGCCTGAATCAGGAAGAGGAAGAAAAGGAAAACAAGGAGGAGGAGGAGGAAGAAGAGGAGGAGAGGAGAGAAGAGAGGACTGAAGTTGGGGCCCCACTGAGTCGAGACCACAGCGAGGAGGAAGAGGAGGGGCTGGAGGAAGATGAGCCCCACTTCACCATCATCCCCAACCCACTGGACGGGAGAGAGGAGGCTGGAGGTGCCTCCAGTGAGGAGGAAAGCGGTGAGGACACAGGTAAGTGGCCTGGGCTGGTGTGGGTGTGGAGAAACCAAGTCAGCCTGGGTCACTGCTGCCCTTCTGTCCCCGCAGGTCCACAGGACGCTCAGGAGTACGGGAACTACCAGCCAGGGTCCCTGTGTGGCTACTGCTCCTTCTGCAATGTATGTCCCCAGCCCAGATCCACCCACCAAGGTGTCCCCAGAATCTGTCCCAGGGGCCCTGGGGTGGTGCTGTGGGAGGGCTCAGAGCAAGGTCAGGCCAGGGTCAGTTCTGAATGAAGAGATCCTTATGTAGGCATGTGAGGTGAGGACAGACTGAAGGCTGGGGTGTGGGGACAGAGACAGGGGTCTGTGGCAAAGAGAGTTGGGGAAAGGAGGGACGGCACAGGGGCTGATAGTCTAGGGGGAGAATAGGGAGAAAGGGGGTAGAGAGAGCACCTGAGCCCACCCTGAGTGGGGGACATGGGGTCGCCATGAGATAGAAAACCAGGGCAGGGCCGGGCATGGTGGCTCACCCCTGTAATCCCAGAACTTTGGGAGGCCAGGGCAGGTGGAACACGGGGTCAGGAGATCGAGACCATCCGGGCTAACACGGTGAAACCCCATCTCTACTAAAAAATACAAAAAATTAGCCGGACGTAGTTGCATGCACCTGTAATCCCAGCTACTCAGGAGGCTGAGGCAGGAGAATTGCTTGAACCCGGGAGACAGAGGTTGCAGTGAGCCGAGGTTGTGCCACTGCACTACAGCCTGGGCAACAGAGAGAGACTCCCTCTCAAAAAAAAAAAAAAAAAAGGAAAGGAAGGAAGGAAGGAAGAAAGGAAACAAACCAGGGGCAGGGGAGGGGAGAGAGGCTGATTTGCGGGGGCAGATACAGAGCTCAGTGTTAGAGATAAAGAGGGTAGAGTCTGGGGAAGCGTCCAGGGTGCAGGGGTGGACCAGGGGCAGGTGTCTCCCAAGTGGGGTTAGAGTTTCCGTCTAACCAGGCTCCCCTGGTCCCCAGCGATGCACTGAATGTGAGAACTGTCACTGTGATGAGGAGAACATGGGTGAGCACTGCGACCAGTGCCAGGTGAGACCTCACCTCACACTCAAGGCTCCACTGGGCCTTAGGATGCACCGGGACCCTCTGAGGACCCCCACCCCTAAATCCTGGCCTCTGACCCAACCCCTTACCCCGATGCAACCTTGACTCCACAAGCAATCCTGACTCCAGCCTTAACCTAGACCTAGCCTCTGGTCCGGGTCTGGTCCTGGCCCCATCCTAACTCCCCCCCCGGCCACGCCCCACGCTCACTCTCTCTCCCCGTCCCCACCCCCAGCACTGTCAGTTCTGCTATCTCTGCCCGCTGGTCTGCGAAACGGTCTGCACTCCAGGTGAGCATCGGCGGGGCCCTGGAAAAACCTGAGGAAGGTGTCAGGCCCAGCGTGGTGAATCCTGGTGGGGGCGGAGCCAAACCTGAGGGACCGGCCCGGGAGGCTGGTGGGGCGGGGTTAAGAGAGGAGGCGTGGCCAAGGCTGTGAGCACGTGGGCCGGGACCTGGCTCGAGGAACACCAGGTGGAGTTGCTGAAGTCAAGGGACAGAAATGAGTGGAGGGCTGAGGTGCAGGCCTAGAGCCTAATTGGCGAGGTCAACTCAAGTAGGAATCGAAGGGGCGGGGCTGCTGGAGAACGGAATCACCCAGAACGAAAAAGGGTCCAGTAGAAGGGATTCAGTTTGAAGAAGGAATTAGGGAATTAGGGAAAAGGAGGTGGCGGTAGCACTAATCTCGCACGCTATACTGAGTAACCACCTAATTTTGCTCGTGCAGTACCCCTCAAGCCTCTTTTCTCTGCTCTCCCACAGGAAGCTACGTGGACTATTTCTCCTCCTCCCTATATCAGTAAGTGTATTGGGGGAGGAGAGTGTGTGAAACCCCGTTTAGAGAAGTGGTTGTCTCGCTATGAGTTATCGGATGACTCTGGGACTCCATTTCCTCGTCCATGAAATGGGCAGATTAATGATCTCTAAGCGTCCTGGGGTGAGCTTTGAACACCAGCTGTTTAACTTCTGGCGTCCTCCTCTCCAGAGCCCTGGCGGACATGCTGGAAACGCCGGAACCCTGACCCAGCCGCTCGACTGCGACACAGGTGTACCTCCCCTTGCCTTCCAACCCCTTTCCATGAGCCATATTTATTTCTCTGAATAAACGTGCTCCCCGAAACCTCATTGTCAGACGTGGGGTCTGGGAATCTCAGGGCATCAGGGAATGCGCGTAGGCTCTAGGGACCTGGACCTAGACTTGAGGGATGAGGGGCCTGGACTCCTGGCTCCAGGAGGTTGGTTGAACACGCCCCCCTACCAAAAAAAAAAAGTCAACAAAGGAGCTTTTTGAAACAGTTCTCTTTACCCGTGATCACTGAGTGACGCCTGGGGCGGGGAGGCCGACCGAGAGTTGGGGGCGAGGGCTCCCCCACTGCCCCCCTGCCCCCACGCCACGTCGCCCAGCGGCATCGTGGAAAGAGGATTCTCCCATGCAAACCCCGGAGCCAGAGGGGAAGGGGGAGCGCCATTCTGCGCCCCCTACCCCCGGGGCACGGACACGGCCACAGCACGGGGGGCGGTGAGGCCCCGGGGACACGAGACACGGGGGAGGGAGAGGGGACCCCGCCCGCAGATGACCCGGGGGACCGGCGACCGGACGCGGCGGGGCGGAGCTGAGTGGCACAGGGGGCGAGGCTTGTAGCAGCGAGTCTCCCCTCCCCTCCTTTCGGACGAAGAAGGAAGACTTGGGCCCCGCAACTGGGCAGGAAAAAGGGGAGGGGCAGCCTCTCCCCGCATGCGGCCCGGAAGGGAAGCCCCGCCCCCTTCCCGCGGGTAAAGGACACCCGTCTCCCAACAGAAACTGATCAATAAATTACAAAGTAGAGAAAAGGAAGGCGGACGTTTGGGGCGGGATTTCTTCCTGCCCGCTTCTTCCCCCTCTCAGTCCAGTTCATGTGGTTTGGTCCAGGCCCCGGCCCTGTGCGAGGCGGGCGCGCGCACTCCCGCTGGTCTGTACAGATGGTCCAGTCCTAGGCGCGAGTTCCCCCGCCCGCTCTCCCCGGCGAGGCCACAGTCCAGGCAGGAGAGGGAACAGCCCAGCCTCGGGAAGATTCTTCCGTCCGAGTGAGGTCACCTGCATGACGCCGGGCAGCGCGTGGAGCAGTGAATATCCACCGTGCCGCCCCGCACCCCCAAGGTCGCCCAGTACGGTCCTCACCTGGAGGCCTGCACTAGCAGGAATAAGTCCGGACCGAAACGCCGTCTGCCCGGGAACTCCCAGAAGTCTGGCCTGGAGGGAGAGCGAGCAGCGGTTCAGCCTGGAGCACCCTCCTCCCTGTTCCTGTCCAGGATTCCTCCCTTTGGACTTCCCTTCCCGATGTCACAACGATCGCCGGGCTCCACATGGGTTTCCCTCCCTTCCGACTCAAACTCGCATTGGGCGAGTTCACTCCCGCATTGGGAAGGGGGAGTGGGATTTATCCATTTCATCCTGAGGGGGGAGTGCGGAACGTTGGAGCAGTCCATTCTTCAGGGGTGGGCGAGAAAGGACTAGGCCATTCCAGAACCTGGACTACTGAGGTGGTCCATGTCCAACCCAAGGGAAGCGAGGAGGGGATGTCGCATTTGGGAGCCCCCCACCTTCTGGCTGCAGCTTGCGGAGAGGGAGCCCCGGAGAGCCCAGGGCTCCCGCTGCAGCCGAACGAAAGTTGGGGGGCAACATCTCAGCTGAGTCGGGAGTTACGCCTCGGAGGTCCTTCTCCCGGAACATCTTCCGCCAGGATGGGGAGCGGCTGAAAGACTTGGCGCTGTCCTAGGTATAGGAGCCGGGCAGCCGGTGAGGGACTCGGGCCTCGCCTGACTCCGCCCCTTCCTTTGACTCCACCCCTCTCCGGGGATCACCTCGCCCTTAACCCCGCCCCTCTCCTGGCCCCGCCTCCAACCGTAACTCTTTAATAATTAAAGTCAGGCCCCGCCCTCTCAGCGCCGCCTCTCGAGGAGCCGCTGGGAGCAGAGCCCTCTGAGCTGCTGCCGCGCTCACCTCGTCCAGCCGCCTGTCTGTGCCTAAGGAGATAAGGTTGCTGAATTCCTTCTCCAGGAGCTGCCGGGCCTGGAAAGAGGAGGTGGAGGGGGCGGTTGGAGCGTGCAGTCTGCGAGGTGGGGACGCCCAGCATGCTCCGGGCCCAGCGGCAGCTCACCTGTGCATTCTGCGTGGGGATCTGCAGGAGCAAGGCCAGGTCGGAGTAGTCGAAGGTCTCGTCCAGGGCGAGCAGTGCCCCGTGTACCCCGCTCTCCGTGAGGTTCGTGGCAAATTCTTTCAGGCCCAGCCCGGACACCCAACCCATGACCCGCTCATTGGACCACACCATCACGTCTGGGGACGGAAAGGACCCTCAGCCATGCCCCTCCCGTGGCCTGGAGAGTTCAGTTTAGCCCATACCTACACCTCCATTTCCTCTCTTCGGGCCATGCCCCCCACGCTGGCCCCACCCCTCGGTTATGGTGCCAATCTTCTTCTCGGGCCTCTCCCCACCCCCTCTCCTCCCCATCCAGCTTTACACCCTCCACCTGGCTCCCAAAGGGGCCCTTACACTCGACTTACCTCGGATCTGGGTCTGACTTTCTTCCCGCCTCCGCTCCAGGTCCTTCCGGTCATAGTTGAGCCGTTTCAGGCACATAATCCCATAATGTAGACTCACCCTGAGCAGCAGGAGAAGTGGAGTCACGGATGAGCCTTCCAGTCCCCCTGGCTGCTGCTCCTACGGGTCCCTCCCCACTGGCTGTGCTCTTCTTGGAAAGGGTGGGGAGCTGATCTGTTCTATTGACTGTTGACCCCCTCAGGAGGTGAGGCATTTTCAACAATAGGCACTTCCTATTGGCCAGCCTGGAGGGGATACAGGGTTAACTAGTCAAGCCATCTCAGGATCTGAACTTTTCCTGTGGACCATCTCATTGGTGAAAGGGGCACAGAGTGAGGATTTCCTGAGAACTCAGGCTAAAAAGGCCAAGATAAGCCTAGGAATCTCCCATGGCCAATCCCATTGGCCAAAGACTCTGGGGTGGGGCTTCCCTTTGGACTGTACCCATTGGCCAGGCAGCCCCCACCTGTGAAAGCTGTCCACCATCTTGAGTTGGCCCCGGAGCTCCTTCTTGTTAAGGTGATCTAACATTCGGGCATCCACCAGCGACTCCATGAAGTAGCTGCGGTATTGGGGCAGCCCCAGGCTGGGCAGCCAGTCGTTCCCCACCCACTCGTGGTTCATGTCGCCATATGCCAGGATCTGGGGCCATGGGCAGGTGAGGGAGGAATCAGGCCCTCTGGCCCCTTCCCACTGTGCATGAGAGGGGTACAGTCCAACCTCCCAATCCAAGGTTTTTCCCACCCCATAGTAGCACAATGACCAATCTCTGCTCAGGATAATGGACCAATCCAGAGCTGTCTCCTAGTTCTTCATGACTACATATACTCTTGGCTACTCAAACAGTGGTCCTGAGACCTAGAGCATCACCATCACCTGTGGACTTCCTGGAATTGCAGAATCTCAGACCTTATGCCAGGCCTACTGAAGTCGGTATCTGCATTTTCACAAGACCCTCGGGTGATTTGAAATATACATTATATTTATTTTTTAATTTCTTTCTTTCTTCTTTTAATTTTATTTTATTTTATTTATCTTTCTCTTTCTGACAGAGTCTGCTATGTCACCCACACTGGAGTGCAGAGGCATGAGCTCGTGTCACTGCAACCTCCCCGTCCCAGGTTCAAGCAATTCTCTTGCCTCAAACTTCGAGTAGCTGGGATTACAGGTACACGCCACCACACCCGGCTGATTTTTGTATTTTTTAGTATAAACGGGGTTTCACCATGTTGGCCAGGCTAGTCTCGAACTCCTGACCTCAAGAGATCCGCCCACCTCAGCCTCCCAAAGTGCTGGGATTACAGGCATGAGCCACTGCGCCCAGCCATATTTGTTTATTTTTTAGAGACAGGGTCTTACTATGTTGCCCAGGTTGACCTTGGCTTCTTGGGCTCAAGCGATCCTCCTGCCTCAGTATTCCAAGTAGCTGGGACTACAGGTGCGTGCCACCCCACTACCCATTAAATTTGGGGAAGCACTGCTTTAACTCTGTCTCACTGCAGTCCAACGTCACCACACCCCCAAGTCAGGACAATGGATTCTTTCAAGGCAGCTCTCCCACTAAGAAAGGGCCATCACTCTTGCAATGTCCTGAAAATACTTGTCTAATGTTATATCTGGCCCAGGACAATATTCCAGATGAGCCCCAAGTCCCTCACTCCTTTCAGCATCAGCACAAAATCCACACCTCCCCCTGGCTGGAAATATGTGATCTATGACCACAGTCAAACATAATTCCTCCGTGAACAGTCAGCTCATACCTCTTGATTTTTTTGTTTGTTTATTTGTTTGGTTTTTATGAGATGGAGTCTCACTCTGTCACCCATGCTGGAGTGCAGTGGTGCAATCTCGGCTCACTGCAACCTCCACCTCCTGGGTTCAAGCGATTCTCCTGCCTCAGCCTCCCAAGTAGCTGGGATTACAGGCGCTAGCCACTGTGCCCGGCTAATTTTTGTATTTTTAGTAGACACAGGGTTTCACCATGTTGGCCAGGCTGGTCTCAAACTCCTGACCTCAGGTGATCTGCCCACCTCAGCCTCCAAAAGTGCTGTGATTACAGGCGTGAACCACTGCGCCTGGCCGCCTCTTGTTTCTTGAGAACAAAGTGTAGCTCTTCCTCCCCAGTTTCTTATTCAGCCTGGCTACCTCACCGCCACCACAGCCAATGCTTCCTCTTTGGCCCTGGTACACTGAGCAATCCATTGTAGGCCCGGCCCCCTCCACTATAGGGACACCGGCTGCTCAGCGTCTCTCCTAAGCTACAGAATTGAAGCCCCTTAGAGCCCCCACAATCCACGATGATGAAATGGTCCATGCATAAGGCTGACTATGCAACAGTCTGGGCTTCCACATCGCATCCCCTCTACCCTCCCCACCACCAAGCCATAATGGAACAGTCCAGAGCCAAGCTTGGCACAGCGCCCCCCCATGGGGATGATGGCATGTTCTGGTGAGGACAGGGGCAGGGCTCGGAGGAGGAGCATCCATGCGTCGTGCACAGCCTGTTCATGCGCTCACGCCCCGCCCCGCGTCCCCTACCTGCTCCCAGCTGATCTCCTTGGTCTCCTGACCCGTTAGTAGGAAGAGGGGAGAGAAGGGGTGAGTTAAGGGGCAGGCAGAGGAGGACGCAAGGAGCGGACTTACGGCTGGCCACAGACTCGGTCCCTGCCCCCACCCCCAAAGAGGGTTAGTGCCACCCCCCAGGCGGCCGGCAGGGGGCACTCACGGGCTTGGTCGTGGCTGTAAGGGACTCCATCTCCTCGTGTGTCATCCACACGTTTCCTGTGGACTGAGGGGCAGGGAGTATTAATGGATGGTGGGAGAGGGCTTCCCGTGGGGGAGAGGAAGGAAGGTGTCCTCCTGAAGGCCCTGGGCCATATGTTTATGTCCCTCCTGCTTTCTGGGACAAGCAGTAACAGAGAAAAGGAATGATCCTTGTTATCGGGCACCTGCCATGTACCGGGCAATGTGACTTTGGAGTTGAACAAATTCAGGTTGGAATTGCGACCCTGCCATGCATTTTGCTGTGTGGCCCCGTGCAAATGACGTCACCTCGCTGACCTCACACAGAGGTACAGAATGAAGATTCAAAAGTGGGGGGCAGCCGGGCACGGTGGCTCACGCCTGTAATCCCAGCACTTTGGGAGGCCGAGGCGGGCGGATCACAAGGTCAGGAGATCGAGACCACGGTGAAACCCCGTCTCTACTAAAAATACAAAAAATTAGCCGGGCACGGTGGCGGGCGCCTGTAGTCCCAGCTACTCAGGAGGCTGAGGCAGGAGAATGGCGTGAACCCGGGAGGCGGAGCTTGCAGTGAGCCGAGATTGCGCCACTGCACTCCAGCCTGGGCGACAGAGCGAGACTCCATCTCCAGAAAAAAAAAAAGTGGGGAGCAGACACAGCCATGGGGCAAATGTTTAGGGGGTGTGGGGGGTTTCACATTTATTGATCTTCTGCTCCCAACAACCCCACAAGTTAGGAATCCATACAAGGATAAAAACATTTATGTATCTCCTGGTGATTGTCAGGCACCAGTCACCGTCCTAGGGTGTGGGATATGGCAAGGGACACAACAGACCCTTTTCGTCGAACTGGGGGAGAAATAATCAACATATTTTAAGTATGTTGGGGAAATTTGAATACAGATTGAATAGTCAATGAAATTAACAACTGTAGCCAGTTGCGGTGGCTCACGCCTGTAGTCCCAGCACTTTGGGAGGCTGAGGCGGGGCACATCACTTTTGGAGTTTGAGATTAGCCTGGCCAACATGGAGAAACCCCGTCTCTACTAAAAATACAAAAATTAGGATGAGAGATGGGGTTTTGCCATGTTGCCCAGGCCGGTAATCCTGGCACTTTGGGAGGCAGAGGCAGGTGGATCACCTGAGGTCAGGAGTTCAAGACCAGCCTGGTCAACACTGGTGAAACCCCATCTCTACTAAAAATACAAAAATTTGCTGGGCATAGTGGCCTGTGCCTTTAATCTCAGCTACTCAGGAAGCTGAGGCAGGAGAATCGCTTGAACCAGGGAGGTGGAGGTTGCAGTGAGCTGAGATCTCACCACCGCACTACAGCCTGGGCAACAGAGTGAGACTCCGTCTCAAACAAAAAAAAAAAAAAAAAAAGGAAAAGAAAAAGAAATTAACAACAATGTGAATGCCCTTAGGTATGATAAAGGATGTGGTGTTTACAAGGAAGAAAAAGACCCACTAGGCCGGGCGCAGTGGCTCACGCCTGTAATCCCAGCACTTTGGGAGGCCGAGGCGGGCAGATCACGAGATCAGGAAATCGAGACCATCCTGGCTAACATGGTGAAACCCCGTCTCTACTAAAAAAATACCAAAAATTAGCCGGGCGTAGGACGGGCGCCTGTAGTTCCAGCTACTCTGGAGGTTGAGGCAGGAGAATGGCGTGAACCCAGGAGGTGGAGCTTGCAGTGAGCCGAGATCACGCGACTGCACTCCAACCTGGGCAGCAGAGCGAGACTCCATCTCAAAAAGAGAAAAAGACCCACTAAAGTAATTTTGGAGGCTAAGCTGTTATGATGTCCTCAAATGACATTCAAATACAGGTCTCTGGCCGGGCGCGGTGGCTCAAGCCTGTAATCCCAGCACTTTGGGAGGCCGAGACGGGCGGATCACGAGGTCAGGAGATCGAGACCATCCTGGCTAACCTGGTGAAACCCCGTCTCTACTAAAAAGTACAAAAAACCAGCCGGGCGAGGTGGCGGGCGCCTGTAGTCCCAGCTACTCGGGAGGCTGAGGCAGGAGAATGGCGTAAACCCGGGAGGCGGAGCTTGTAGTGAGCTGAGATCTGGCCACTGCACTCCAGCCTGGGCGACAGAGTGAGACTCCGTCTCAAAAAAAAAAACAAAAACAAATACTGGTCTCTGAGCATCCCCAACCTGAAAATCTAAAAATCCAAAATGCTCCAAAATTCTAAACATTTTTTTTTTTTTTGGATGCAGTCTCTCTCTGTCACCCAGGCTGCAGTACAGTGGGACAATCACAGCCCACCGCATCCTCCATCTCCTGGGCTCATAGGATCCTCCCACCTCAGCCTCCTGAGTAGCTGGGACTACAGGTATGCGCCACCACACCCGACTAATTTTTGTATTTTTAGTAGAGACGGGGTTTCGCCATGTTGCCCAGGCTGGTTTCGAACTCCCGGGCTCAAGAGATCAGCCGCCCAAGTCCTCCCAAAATGCTGGAATTACAGGTGTGAGCCACAGCACTTGGCCCTAAACTTCTTAAGTGCTGACATGAAGCCACAAGAGGAAAATCCCCCATCTGACCTCATGTGACAGATTACAATCAAAATGCAGTCAATACTTTGTTTCATGCACGAAGTTATTTAAAATATTGTATAAAATTCTTTGTAGGCATGTGTATGAGATGCATATGAAACATAAATGAATTTCATGTTTAGGCTTGGCTCTCATCCCCAAGATATTTCATTTCTATGCAAATATTAAAAAAAAAAACTTTTTAAAATCAGAAATTCTAAACCCTTCTGGTCCCAGGTATTTCAGGTAAGGGATATTCAACTTGTACTCCCCCCTCCCGCCACCCCACACACACAACAGAGCAAGTACAGCAAAAGGTTGAGAATTGCTGAACTGGGTACACATGATATCCTGTATGTTTGAAATTTCTCGTAATAAAAAGTTGAAACGAGGGCTGGGCGCGGGGGCTCACGCCTGTAATCTCAGTACTTTGGGAAGCCGAGGCGGGCGGATCACCTGAGGTCGGGAGTTCAAGAGCAGCCTGGCCAACATACCAAAACCCTGTCTCTACTAAAAATACAAAAATTATCCGGGCATGGTGGCAGGCACCTGTAATCTCAGCTACTCAGGAGGCTGAGACAGGAGAATGGCTTGAACCCGGGAGTGGGGGATTGCAGTGAGCCAAGATCGCGCCATTGCACTCCAGCCTGGACAACAAGAGCAAAACTTTGTCTCAAAAAAAAAAAAAAAAAAAAAAAAAAGTTGGAATGAAAAGATAAAATAATTAGAAGGCAATAAATGCTATGGGGAAAATTAGAAGGTGCTGATATGCTGGAATGATGGGGGAAACTAGTTTAGCTGACAAGGAAAGCTTCTTGGAGGTGGTGACATTTGAGTGGGACAGCAAATGCTGAGGAGAGGGAGAGAGTCAGGGAAGGAGGTGGCCTGGGCCCCTCCTGGAGTACCACATGGACCACAGGCCAAGTAGGGAGCAGAGGGGAGGCTGAGGGGGTGAGAGCCAATGAGAAGCAGGGTCGTGGGACAGAGGGGTGAGCAATCCCAGGATTGGCTAGACTGAGGGCAAGAGGCGGGGCCCTGAGGAAGCAACGGCTGGAATTGGCCGCCGGACACTCACAGTGCGAGAGGAGGCGGGGGCCGAGGGCGAGGTGAGCGAGACCATCTCCTGGATGGCGAGGCGAAGCTTAAGTCTGTGCAGCGGGTTGCTGATGCCGATCTCGCGCTGGATCTCTGTGTCTGACAGGTTGGCCATGATGGCACCGCTCTTGACATTGGCCCGGCAGGCGGCCACGTACCAGGCAGGCATGCCTACCCACAGCTGCAGCGGAAGGACAGATGGACAGAGGGGACAGAGGAGGAGAAGACCGGAGAGATGGGGGGACAGGGAGGTGGGGACAGGCAAGCGGGGGTGGGGGGTGAAACAGTGACGTGGGAAAGTTCGCAGGGAGAAGAAATAGGACAAGGAAAAGAGACGTGGACGAGATGAGGAAGAGTCCAAGGAGACAAATGGCGGGGCGGCGGGGGAAAAGAGAGAGAAAAGACAAAAAAAAGAAAGAAAGAGAAAGAAAAGAAAAAGAAAGAGAAAGAAAGAAAGAAGAAAGAAAAAGAAGGAAAGAAAAGAAAAGAAAGAGGGTGGGGAGAAACAGGAAGTGAGAGACAGGGAGACATCGGCAGGGCGATCGGAGACATGAGAAATATGGGGGATGACAAAAGCATGGTCAGAGATGGTAATCGTGCCGAAAAATAGAGACAGAGAATCCAGAAAGAGAGAGTAGAGAGAACGACAAGAGACCATGACCCAGGTGGGCAAGGCCAGAGCGGCAGGGGCGGAAGGGGAAGAAGAAGGAGAAAGAAGCTGTTTAGATGAAGGGGAAGGCTGGGCCCTCCTGGGTCCTCACCTGCCCGGCCCATGGCCACCCCCACCTCTGGGCTAGAAGCAGGGTGGCGCCAGGAGGACCAGGCAGCCCCTACCAGTAGGGCTGTCACAGGGGTTGAGGACCAACAGTCAGGGCATTTCTGGGCCCCAGTACCTCCAGCCAGGACACCACGGTGGGCCCGTCCCAGGCAGCAAAAGGCAGGCCCTGGCGGCAGGCCTCCTCCAGGAGTTCATGCCTGCAGGGGTGAAGGGGCCAGGATAGAAGCTGTCAGGGGTGGAGACCCCCTGCTCTGTGGATGGTCCCCATCACCACACACACACACACACTCACGCACCTTTTATGAATGTATAAAACACGACAGAAGGTCAAAAAATACATGTGAATCTAAATCCTCTCCCCCCAACCCCTATCAAAAGAGAGAAAAAAGAAAAACAAAAAATATAAATTAAAAAAACACAAAAATTAAGAAAGAAAAAATAAAAACTCTGGGAGCTCCTGGGTTTCCAGGAAAGCAAGTTCAGGGTCACGGACACCCCCTCCCAGCATTGAATTCTCATTTCTGTTCACCATCACTGCTGCACACCCACACTCTCTCACACACACACTCTCACACTCGCGGGCACACACTCATGCACACTCACACACACGCACAATCACACACACACTCATACACACACATACACTCACACTCTCACACGCGGGGACACACTCGTGCACACTCACGCACAATCACACACTCACACTCACACACACTCTAACACACACACCACACACACACTGTCGTCACTCACACCACACTCACACACTCTCATACTCACACTCACACTCTCATACACACACTCATACACTCACACACATACTCTCACTAACACACATACCACACACACACAGTCGTCACTTACACCACACTCACACACACTCTCACACTCACACATTCACACACACACACTCACTTCCTCTTGTTCCTTCGGTCCTTGTCTCCTGGGCCTGTCAGCTTGGCTAGTCCCAGAGGGTCAGTGGCCAGTGTCTCATCTGAGGGTGTTCCAGCTGGGGGCAGGGAGGGGTTGAAATTTGGAAAATCTCAAGGGAGAGGCAGAATCTTTCATGCTGGAGGTGATGAGGAAAATGCAGGAAAGGCAGAGGCCCTGAGGGAGTAGTGAGTGAGGCCACATCGAGGAAGTGATAAAGCCAGACAAGCGCCCATGAATCGGAGTCATCCCCAAAATATGGCTGGATGCACTGGGCTGTCCTTGGTAAGGTGGCAGTGGTGTGCTGGTAAATGCCTAACAACTGGCTCCTTGGGAAGGCAGAAGGGAATCCCTGATTTGTAGCATTTGTCCATTTCCGTGGTGTAAATAATCCCACCATGGCCAATTTCAAGCTACCAGTGTGATATCAGCCAATTCCTGAAATAGCGGATCTCCTGAGCCAGTGAGAGCAGGCTCCAGCACACCACAGGAAGGTGCCCTGCCTTGAGGATGCCCCACCCTCTTCCTCTGTTTAAAAAATAGGTGACCAGGTGCGGTGGCTCACACCTGTAATCCCAGTGCTTTGGGAGGCTGAGGCGGGTGGATCACTAGGTCGGGAGATCAAGACCATCCTGGCTAACATGGTGAAACCCCATCTCTACTAAAAATACAAAAATCTAGCCGGGCGTGGTGGCAGGCGCCTGTAGTCCCAGCTACTCGGGAGGCTGAGGCAGGAGAATGGCATGAACACGGGAGGCAGAACTTGCAGTGAGACGAGATTGCGCCACTATACTCCGGCCTGAGCGATGAAGAGAGACTCCGTCTCAAAAAAAAAAAAAAAAAAAAAGTAAATGAGTCTGTAATCCCAGCACTTTGGGAGGCCGAGGCTGGTGGATCACCGAAGGTCAGGAGTTCAAGACCAGTCTGGCCAACATGGCGAAACCCTATCTCTACTAAAAATACAAAAAAAAAAAAAGGTAGTCAGGCATGGTGGTGGGTGCCTGTAGTCCCAGCTGCTCAAGAGGCTGAGGCAGAAGAATTGCTTGAACCCAGGAGGTGGAAGTTCCAGTGAACCAAGATCGTGCCACTGCACTCCAGCCTGGGTGACAGAGCGAATCTCCGTCTCAAAACAACAACAACAAAACCCCAAAAAAAAACCACCACCAAAAAAATAGGTAAAGGAAATCAATTCATTTACCCACTCAGTCACCCAAGCAGGCCCCAGAGTGCCCTTTCCTTTTCCCTCCTCCTCCTGCCTACCTTGGCAAGCTGTGTTCCTTCCAAATTCTAAATAAATCACCAAATGAATGAAGACATGAATGAATGTCAAGTGAACATACCAAGAAGGAGAAAGAAAGGAAGGGAGGAAGGAACAAAGGAGGGAAGGGTTAGAGTGAGGTACTCACCCAGAGAAGAGCTGTCCCGGCCTGGGGGTCCCATTCGTCCCTTCTCTTTCTTGCCAAAGAGACGGCCTATGGATGACTTGATGCTCTTCTTCTTGGGGGCTTTGTGTAGGGAGTCTGGGGTGCCCTCACTGGGAAAGAAGGAGAGAATGAGAGCATATACTGGCTGGGATGCCTCCTCTCCTCCCAAGTCCTTGTCCACCCCCTTCTCATCTTCCCAAACCAGCCTCTCCCTGTCCCTATCCCTTGTCCCTGCTGACCTTCCCCGTGAGGGTCCCCCATCTTCCAGGGACCCTGCCTGCAGTGCCAAGGCCTGGGTCATTCTTTCAAGACGGGCAGAGCGGGGAGTGGGTGGTGGGGTGTCTCCTGGGATGGCCGGCCCCTCCCCTCGTGGAGCTCCAGCTTCCTCCTTAGGGACATGATTCTGAGGACAGAGGGCACAGATGCTGGACTGAGTTCAAGGAGTCATGTCGGGGGCGCTTTAGTAACTGAGATGTCTACTGAGGGGTGTGTGGGGTGACCCTGGTTTAGAACAGTATCCAAAGGTAGTCTAGCTCAAGTGAGGGTGAGTTGCAGAAACTTTTTTTTTGAGATGGAGTTTCACTCTGTCACCCAGGCTGCAGTGCAATGGCACGATCTCGGCTCACTGCAACCTCTGCCTCCCAGGTTCAAGAGATTCTCCTGCCTCAGCCTCCCAAGTAGCTGAGATTAAAGGCATGTGCCACCACGCCTGGCTAATTTTTTTTTTTTTTTTTTTTTTTTTTTGAGACAGAGTCTCGCTCTGTCGCCCAGGCTAGAGTGCAGTGGCATGATCTCGGCTCACTGCAAACACTGCCTCCTGGGTTCACGCCATTCTCCTGCCTCAGCCTCCCGAGTAGCTGGGACTACAGAGGCCCGCCACCACGCTGAGCTGATTTTTTGTATTTTTAGTAGAGACGGTGTTTCACCGTGTTAGCCAGGATGGTCTCGATCTCCTGACCTCGCGATCCGCCTGCCTCGGCCTCCCAAAGTGCTGGGATTACAGGCGTGAGCCACCGCGCCCGGCCCAGAAACTTTTTAAAATCCTATGCAGAAACTTGATGCGTGAGAAATAAAAGTAGACCAGATCTGACTAAAGTGAAAGTTAGGGTTCAAGAACCCAGTGACTCCGCCTCCCCTTTGCTCTTTGAGTTTGAACCTTTAGGGAAAGCTAAGGTTGCTTTGGAAAACCACTGCTATGAGGGGTTACTGTTGTTCACTGCGGAGCCCTGCTTCTGACCTCTCCCCATCCCCCTACTAGGCTGGGGAGACTTCAGAACACTCACAGCCTTGTCGGTGCCCTCACGGGCAGGGCTAGGGGGTGCCAGGCGGGGAGTTGAGTGGCCAGAGCTGGGAGGGGAGGGGCTGGCAAGGGTAGAGGTGGTGAGGGAGGGGGGCAGGGAGCAGCTGCTGCGGTAGCGGCCCAACGAGTCCAAGCCAGAGCTGGACACCCGGCTCTCCAGCTCCTCTGCCCTCTGTTCTGTTGTCTCCTTCTCCTCTTGGATCAGCCTGAGGAGGGAAATAGGGGAAACTGGGTAAGCGGCCGCAGCAGACAGTGGGACAGGGAATCTGGGGGCCCAAGGGGCCAGAAAGGCTTGGTGGGACAAGGGGAATTCTGGGGAAGGTGCAATGACATCAGAGGGCTTTGGTGGGTTTCTGAAGGACTCCCGGGCTCAAGGAGAGTCAAGGAGTCCTGATAGTCTCAGGAAGTCATTGCAGGATTAGGGCTGTCAAGGTGATCAAGGTCTGCATCAGGGTGGCCCTGATGATAGTGGTTTGGAAAATCATGAAGGGATTACTGTGGACAAAAGGACAAGTTCAAGGTGGACTGTAAGAGCAAGGTCATAACAGGAGCAGTGTGAGATCAGGGACTCAGGTCACTCTAGGATCTGGGAAGGGCATGGAGTCATTCAGTATGGAAGGTGGTGGTCACGGTATATTTGCTGAAGGCTCATGGGGAGTGCGTTATAGCAGAATTGCTGAATATGGTCATTGCTGATGAATCGGGGTAGACATTACATCATTGGGGGCTTCTTAATAAGTTGGGGACGTTTTTTATATTAGAAATTCTTAGTATATAGAGTTGAAGTTTTTATTTGTTTGTTTTTTGAGACAGAGTCTCGCTCTGTCGCCCAGGCTGGAGTGCAGTGGCACAATCTCGGCTCACTGCAAGCTCCGCCTCCCGGGTTCACACCATTCTCCTGCCTCAGCCTCCCCAGTAGCTGGGACTACAGGTGCCTGCCAACATGCCCAGTTAATTTTTTGTATTTTAGTAGAGATGAGGTTTCACCATGTTAGCCAGGAGGGTCTTGATCTCCTGACTTCGTGATCCGCCTGCCTCGGCCTCCCAAAGTGCTAGGATTACAGGCGTGAGCCACCGCGCCCGGCCTGGAGGTGAAGTTTTTGATTAGGGCATTAGGAGGAGATTCTTGGTGTTTGAGGTTGGGAACCTTGTGTTGTCTTGAGATTCTTAGAGTAGTGGGAGACTCTGGGCACTTGTTATGTGAAACCACAAAATTGATAGCGTAATGGAAGATTCTTGATGCATTGAGAGGAACTGGGGTATTTTGGGGTGCAGTCTGGTGTGTCGGGGAATGGTGAGTACTGGCTGGGGGTATATGTGTAGGTAGCACATAGAAGACTTCTGAGTGTATCTTAGGGGATGCCTGGACAGTGGAGTGAGTGTTGGGCTGGAAGAATTCCTGTGGATGGTGTAAGAGGAGATGGACTCAGGCTTTCAGGCCTCCGGAGCCAAAAGGGCTGTGGAGTCAGCTCAGGTAGGGCAGGGTGGGCCAGGGCGGGGCCAGGGCTCACTTGATCTCCTTGTTGATGGCCTCCAGCTGCTCCTGAAGCATGATGGCCAGCGTCTGCACGTCAGCCTGCCCACTGGGGGACAGCAGCTCAGCCCCAAACATCCCCTCTGCCTCCTCCTCATCTGAGCCGTCCAGCTCCCCAGGGAATGGGGGTGGTATGGAGCCCGCAGGGGCAGACCGCTCCCAATCCTGTCCCTGTGTGGGGACAGAGCGACATCAGGTGGGTGGGGGCCGAGGTTGGTGCTGGGTCTTGGCTCATGATCCTGACCTTTCCTGACCTCACTGATGCTTTTCCCAGCCCACCTTTATTTCTTTTTCTTTTTCTTTTTTCTTGAGACAGTGTCTCTCTCTGTCGCCCAGGCTGGAGTGCGGTGGCGCAATCTCAGGTTACTGCAACCTCTGCCTCCCAGGTTCGAATGATTCTTCTGCCTGTCTCCTCAGTAGCTGGGATTACAGGTGCCCGCTACCATGCCCGGCTAATTTTTGCATTTTTCCTAGAGACGCCATTTTGGCAAGGCTGCTCTCGAACTCCCGACCTCAAGTGATCTGCCTGCCTCAGCGCCAGCAAGTGTTGGGATTACAGGCATGGACCACCCTGCCCAGCCTCCGACTTCTTCTCTTGACAGGCCCCTGTCCTTGATCCCTCCCCAAACCCTTTCCAAGCCACGCCCACACCCATGACTCCACTCCTGCCCCTGATTCCCATGACTCAGCTGGCTCCTGTTCCTCACCTAACCCCACCTACTCTGGGATTCCATACGCCCCTCCCAGTCCCATCATTACTCTCGGGTTCTCACCAGGTGGCAGGACATCCACAGGAGGAGACATCCAGGCAAGAGGGTTGCAGGGAAGGAGAGAAGAAAGGGTGAGTGGGTGAGTCCAGGAGATCCTGCCTCTCAACTCAGCTTCCTCCCGGAGTCCCATGGATTTAGCTTCACTTCCTACCGCTGCCCACCCAAGCCCTGCTCAGTCCAGGCTCCAGAGGCAGCTGCTGACCTTGGAGGGCTCCTCCTTGACCCCCGACCAGCGGCCCCTCTTGCCTGCCCGACCACTGCCAGCCACATAGGGATCCAGGTGGGCACCAGAAGGTAATGTGGGTGCCTGAGAGTAACGGAGCTCCAGGGCACTGCCAGGAAGAGACCTGTGGGCGTGAGGAAAGCAGTCAGGGACCAAGGGGTCAGGAAAAGGGCACAGAGGCAAGGGGTCACAGAGACAGACCTAGGGCCAGGGCCCTGAAGTCAGGGTCAAGGGGCCAGGCCTGGTGACTCAGGCCTGTAATCCCAGCACTTTGGGAGGCCGAGGTAGGCAGATCACTTAAGGTCAGGAGTTCGAGACCAGGCCAACATGGTGAAGCCCCGTCTCTACTAAAAATTAAAAAATTAGCTGGACATGGTGGTGGGTTCCTGTAGTCCCTGCCACTCTAGAGGCTGAGGCAGGGAAAATCACTTGAACCGGGGAGGCAGAGGTTGCAGTGAGCTGAGATCGTGCCAGTGCACTCTAGCCCGGGCAACAGAGCGAGACTCTGTCTCAAAAGAAAGAAAAAGTAAATAAATAAAGTCAGGGTAAAAAAACAGAGGGGGCTAAGCGCGGTGGCTCACATCTGTAATTCCAGCACTTTGGGAGGCCAAGGTGGGAGGATCACTTCAGGTCTGGGGTTCCAGACCAGCCTGGTCAACATGGCAAAACCCCGTCTCCACTAAAACTACAAAAATTAGCCGGCTGGGGTGGTGCTCGCCTGTAGTCCCAGCTACTCGGGTGGTTGAGGGACGAGAATCGCTTGAACTCAGGAGGTGGAGGTTGCAGTGAGCCGGAATCGTGCCACTGCATTCCAGCCTGGGCAACAGAGTAAGACTCTGTCTCAAAAAAAAAAAAAAAAAAAAAAACCAGAGGGATCAGTAGAAATCTCGGGAGGATAGGAAGTGGGGATTAGAAGGGAGGAGCTTGGCCAACGAGGCTCCATGGTGGAGGCAGGGCAGGAGGGCTGCTGTCACCTGGAGTAGGAGGATGGTGGCCTCCCCCGCAGCTGGTCGATCTCCATCTGCATTCGCTCCATTTCCGCCAAGAGCTGCTCCTGGGGGCCGGTGTTGGAGGTGTCGGGTTAGAATCTGCTCCGCCCAGGAGGCACAGCCCCTGCCAGACTTGCGGACCCTAGCCTCGGCAAACACTGCCCCAACTTCCTCCTCCTGTCCCCTCAGGGCCCCCTACCTTGTTTAGCAGCAGCTCATCCTGAAGCTTCTTCATGTTGGCTATCTCCTCGCTCAGGGAGTTCTGTGGAGACAGGTGAAGTGAGGGAGTGGGACCTGAGAGGGGCACGCCCCTGGGGCTGCAGGCAGCTCCCAATGCACACAGACAGGCCTGAGGGGACCCAGGAAGACTGAGATGGACAAATGGTGAGTTTCGGGGGAGCAGGAACAACGATGTTTCTGGGGAGAGAAGCCCCGGGATGCAACACCCTGTGCAATCTCAGAGGGTTCAGGGTTTGGGGGTCCATGGGGTTGGAGGCTTTGGAAAAAGTCAAGGACTTGAGGCATGGGTGCCCCAGAATTCGGCTCTTGGAACGTCTAGAATAGGTGAAAAAGCGGGTCTGGGCAATACAGCAGAGAAGGCTGCCCAACTCAGGATGCCGGGATTTAGGGAGGCCTCCGATAACAGATCTGAGAGAAAGGCCTGGGGCCTCAGGATTCCAGCAAGAGGTAGTCCCAGATTTCCCCGTCCCGCAGTCCTGGATGGGGGGCGCACCTTCTCCTCCAGCGCCCCCATGCGCTCCTTGAGGTGAAGCTGTAAGCGCTCGTTGGACTCGCTCAGCAGCTTGTCCACCGTCTCGGACAGCCGCTTATTGTGGTCATCGTTCATCTTCTCCCGCTGCCGGGCCTGTGCAAAGCAGAGCGGGGCGGGCGTGCTCAAGCCCACCCTGCCCAGACCACCGCCCTTGCTCTAAGCCCCGCCCCCGGGTCCCCAGCCTCCTCATTAAGCTCCGCCCCTGCCTCGAAGCCCCACCCTCTGCGCTGTCTTCCGCCCCCTCACCCGTTGCAGCTCTTGATTCTTCTCTTCCAGTTGGGCCTCCAGCTGCCGAAGCCGCTCCTCGAAATTCCCATGACGTTCCTCAGCCTAGAGGATGGAACTCAGGGCGTGTGACTTACCCTTCCAGGATCAGTCAGGCTCCGAGCCCCACCTCCTCCAAGGTGGAGCGCCAGGTCCCGCCCCCACAGCGCCAGGCTCCTCCCCTGCAGCTATGAGTCAGGCCCCGCCCCTGCGCCTAGTCCACTTTTTCAGGACCTATTCCTTCCCTCTCAGGTTCCAGGCCACCCGGCCTTTCAGTCCAGGCTAGAGAACCCCGCTCCCATCCGTCCCGCGTGCAAACCTCCAGGCCCTCCTCATTCCAAGTCCTGACCCTTTCCCAGCCCCTAGGCCCCACACTTTCCCCCAAATCCAGGGTTCTGACCTCGCTCCTACCCCTCCAGATTCGCGACCCTGCCTCTTCTAGGCCCCACTCCTTCCCCCACACAAGGTCGCGACCCAAGTCCTCCCCGCACCTTGTTGAGTGCCGCCACGCGCTGCGCCAGCTGCGCCTCTATCTCGGGCAAAGTCTCCGCCTTCTGCAGCGTCTGCTGCAGCTTCTGCTTGGCGTCGTCCAACCACTCGGCCAGCTGACGGCTCTTCTCTTCACTCTGGGGGAGGGAGAGGCAGGCGGAGGGGACGGGCTGCGTCACCTGGGCCCCGGCGCCGCCCCATCGCCCCTCCCGGGCTGCGCCCCCACCTGCCGATACAGTGACTCCTTGCTAGCTAACTCGTTCTCCAGTTTGTCGTTGGCGTCGTGCAGAGACGTGGCCTCGCGCTGGGCGCTCAGGTAGCGCTTCTCCAGCGTCGTAATCCGCTCCTCCATATCTTCCCGCTGCGCCAGTGCCTGCGGAGGTGGCAAAGGGCCCCGTGGACTGCGAGCCCCTGGGGGAGCCGATGGGGCATCCCCTTGTTTCCTGGTAAACAAAGTGCCCTGACACAGGAGTCAGAATGGTGGTATCACACCTGCTAAGAGCTCCCAGGACTAGCCCATCTTAAGTCCCTGCCACCTGCGAGTTAAAATGGTGGTGCTACACCTCCCATGAGCTTCTAGGCCGCTGCAGGCTCAGATCCTCTACGTGCAGAGGATCTGAGGCCTGTGGGATGTGAAGTCTCCACTCCAGCCCTTTCCTCAAAACCCAGGGCTTGGATTTTTCACTAATTTCTGGCATAGAGCAGACTTAGAATCAAAGAGCAAGTGTCCTGTGGTCTCATGGGAAATAAGGATCCCTTCTACCTAGAAGACAACACCTCCCAAGAACTACCACGGTACCAGAGGCTTAGAACCCCAAAAGAGGTGCTCCAAGGTCTCATGGGAGATGGACCTTCTGGTAGCCCACGTGGTGGGGCTACATTTCCCAGTAGCCCCCGTGGCTATTCAGGCTTTAAAAAAAATCCCAGATGAAGACTCTCTCTCTCTTTCCTTTTTTTTTTTTTGAGAGAGAGTCTTGCTCTGTCACCCAGGCTGGAGTGCAGTGGTGTGATCTCGGCTCACTGCAACCTCCACCTCCTGGGTTCAAGCGATTCTCCTGCCTCCGCCTCTCGAGTAGCTGGGATTACAGGCACCCGCTACCACGCCTGGCTAATTTTTGTATTTTCAGTAGAGATGGGAATTTCACCATGTTGGCCAGGCTAGTCTTGAACTCCTGACCTCAGGTAATCTGCCTGCCTCGGCCTCCCAAAGTGCTGAGATTACAAGCATGAGCAACCGCGCCCGGTCTCTTTTTCTTTTTCTATTTTTTTCTTTTTCTTTTTTTGGCGGAGTTTCACTCTAGCACCCTGGCTGGAGTACAGTGGTACGGATCTCGGCTTACTGCAACCTCCACCTCCCAAGCTCAAGTGATTCTTATGCCTCAGCCTTTCTGGTGGCTGGGACTAAAGGCACCCGCCACCACTCCCGGCTATTTATTTTTTAAAGTAGAGACGGGGTGTCACTATGTTGCCCAGGCTAATCCTAGTGCTCACTCTTCTTTCTCATCCACTGCCTTCAAGAATCCAGGTCCACATTTCCCAGCAGCGCCCTGGGGTCACCGGGATTAGGATAAAGCGGCCTAAGCCAGGAAGGGGTGAAATACCCACAAAAGATGCCATTTAGAGGCTCGGCGCAGTGGCTCACGCTCATAATCCCAGCACTTTGGGAAGCCAAGGCGAGCGGATCACTTGAGGTCAGGGGTTCGAGACTAGCCTGGCCAATATGGTGAAACCCCATTTCTACTAAAGATTAAAAAAAAAAAAAAAAAAAAAAAGCCAGGTATGGCAGCACACGTCTGTAGTCCCAGCTACTCGGGAGACTGAGGCAAGAGAATCGCTTGAACCAGGAGGCAGAGGTTGCAGTGAGCCGAGATTGCACCACTGCACTCCAGCCTGGGTGACAGAGCGAGATTCCATCTCAAAAAAAAAAAAAAAAGGCTGGGTGTGGTGGCTCACACCTGTAATCCCAACACTTTGGGAGGCCGAGGCGGGTGGATCACCTGAGGTCAGGAGTTCAAGACCAGCCTGGCCAACATAGTGAAACCCTATCTCTACTAAAAATAAAAAATAAAAAATAAATTAGCCAGGCGTGGTGGCGGGCACCTGTAGTTCTAGCTACTTGGGAGCCTGAGGCAGGAGAATCACTTGAACCCGGGAAGCAGAGGTGGCAGTGAGCCGAGATCATGCCACTGCACTCCAGCCTGGACGACACAGCCAGACTCTGTCTCACAAAAGGAAAAAAAAAAAAAATCCATTTAGAGGCACCAGAGAAGGACCCAAAGTTAGGTAACAAAGTAATTACGAGCAGTTATGGAGTGTGTACTCTGCGCCACAGGCTCACCCTCTGATGAGAATCATACATCTCCTTTCACAGGTAAGGAAACTGAATCTCAGAGAGGAGGAGTCACCCAGCCTGTGGACTGAATCGAGGTTCTGCCATTCATGAGCAATGCGCGAGGGAGAGCGCTACGGAAAGGTGAGGGACGGAGGGCAGCCCACCTCCCTGGGGCCTCACCTCCTTGAGGTCGCGCTGCAGCTTGGAGTTGGCTTCCTCCGCCTTGCCCAGCTCGCGGTGCGCAGTGCCCAACTCCTCCTCCAGCTGGCTCATCTGACGGCACAGCACCGCCAGGCGCTCCCGCAGCTGGCACACCTCGGCGCGTTGCCGCTCCAGGGCCTCCTCCAGCTCTGCTGTGCGCCGGTTGGAATCCCCGCTAGGACCCAGGCCATTGGCAAGAGTCTGGAGTGAGGGAAGCAAGGGACAAGATCTCAGAGTGTCTCCGAAAACACAGAGGAAATCCAAGGAGAAAGTCAATCAGCTGAAAGGAGATCAAAGATCAATATGGACCATGCTGGTCAGAGTCCACAGGGGTCAGTGAAGGAGGTCACAGAAGTTAGCTAGGTGACCTGAATCAGAGGTCAAAGCTCTGTGACAGTCTTAGAGGTGCATCCATCTTAGGGCCCATGAGGATTATGCCAAACATGACAGACACCATAACAAAGTCAGAGAGTTGAATGGAGGTCACAGGGAGGGACTTCCATGTCTCACCTGCCCATCCCCATCCTTGCCCGGCTCTTCCAGCCCTGACCGCCGCCTAGACAGCTGCTCTCGAAGGTTCAGAGTCTGGAAGTGTGAAAGGGGAATCAGAGCACAGGGGCTCCCTGAACCCCCAGCTCTACTTCTCACTGGCACTGGCCCTCTAAGCGGATAGGCGGCCCCATCTGAGATGCCTCCGGTCGTGCTGCGGCCATGCCTACCCCACGGTTTACCCTTAGGCCCTGTCCCTCTTTATATCCCTCCTTAGCTGCCACCACGGAGGGCGTCTACCCTTACTCTTCCCCTTAGCCTCCTGGGCAAAGTTTCCGCTTTAGCCCCGCCTTTCCCCATCCAATCACTTCCTCCTTAGTCCCAGCCTGAGCCCCAGTCCCTGGTTCTACCCTTAATCTCACTCTCACTGGGAGGTTCCCTCCGTAGCACTGCTGTGTGCCCACTTAGGAACCCCACTGGTTTCTCTCCATAGTCCATCCCCATTGGTTGTCCGCCGTAGTCCTGCCCCAATAGATTCTTTCTGGAACCCACCCAACCGGCTCCGCCCCATGTGCAGCCCCTTAGCCCCTCCGCTTGGATTCAACCTCCCCTTCTTGGCCACACCCACACCTCCTGATTGCTCAGTTCCAGCTCCTCCTCGAGCACTGCCACGCGCTCCAGCGCCATCCGCAGCCGCTCCCGGACCTGGGGATGGGGCAGGGCAATAGTCAGCTGGAGACCAGACCCAATTGAGGACAATTGCCCCTGGCCCAGAACACCCCTGGGACGGATCCGATAGGGCAGCCTTGGGGCTCCTGTCTCCATAACGGGTATGCAGCCGCAACCAGCTATCCAGTCTGCCCCATCCACTGGTAGCCCCCATCCTGGTTTATTTTTCTGCTATCAACCAGTCAGGTCCCAGTCTATGTAGCCTGTCCCAATCAATCACAGTCAACATTCTTCCAACTCAGAACATCCCCAACCAATCACGGCCAGAATCTCTCCCACTCAGAACAGCCCCAGTCAACTATGGGTTTCCATTCTCCACCCCTGCTCTTCTAATTCTCATACCTTCTCATCCAGGGCCTTGTGGTGCTCGAAGAGAGACTTTAGAGCCTTGAGTACTTCTACCTCCGAGGAGACCCCACCCGGGGACTGTGCCTGGCGCTTCACCACGGTCATGCGCAGTGACCTCTCGTGCCTGGACACCAGGCACTCCAGGTGTTCCAGGAGCAGCTACAGGCACACGGCATGGGGTCAAGGAAAAGAGGCAAGGGAAAAGGGGCAAAGTTGAGAAAAAGGGTGACAGGTAGGGCGGACACATGGAGGAAAAGATGGAGCCAAATAAAGGAGCACGGAGAGAGACAGGTCAGGAAAAGAGAGAAGGTCGGGGTCAAGGAAGGGGTGGTACAGAAGAGAGGAGAAAAATTATAGAGACAGGGAGGAAGGAGTGGGACCAGAGTGGGAGACCAGCCAGGAAGTGGGAGCAGGGAAGAGGAGAAGGCAGAAAGGCGAGATGGAAAAAAATAGGTCAGGCTGCAACACTGCGAGGCCCCGCCCCCCACTTCAACACAACGAGGCCCCGCCCCACTTAGGCCCCGCCCTCAACACTCCTCACCCGCGTGTTGTTCCGTTCCGCCTTCAGCTCTGCAATCTCTTCCTCCCTCTCCAGCAGCTGCTCCCGACATAAGTTCAGCTCCTTTGTCAGAGCTGCAAACTCCTGTCCAGACATTGGCAGGATCTGGACATTCAGCTCAATCCTTTCCCTAGCTCCTTCATTCCCTGGGACTGGAAGTTTGAAGGTCCCGCCCTCCCTGCTAAGTCCCGCTCTCCCTTGCCACTCAGGCCCCGCCCATTAATAGCAAGCCTCGCCCAGACTCCTCCCTTCCAGGCGCCAAGCCCGGCCCCTTCCGGACAGCCTTCTTCCCCGAGGCCCCGCCCCTCAGGCCCCGCCCCTGCCCCGCCCAGACCTGGGGCAGCGCGATGCTGAGCTGACGCTGCAGCGAGTCCTTCTCGTGGCCAAGCTCGCGCAACCGCAGCTGCGCTGTAGCCAGCCCGTCCTGTGCCTCGCGCAGCGTCTCCAGCAGGCGCTCGCGCTCCGTGAGCATCGTGACCATGAGGCGCTCCAGCTCCCCGCCCGCCTCGTCCGGGCCCAGCGCCGAGCCCCGCCGGCCATCCTCGCTGATGGTGGGCATCACCTCGCACATCATGGCGGCGGTGCGGGCCTGCGGGGCGGGGAGGGGCAAGGAATAGACCGGCCTTGTCAAGGCACAACAGAGAAACTGAGGCACGGCCACTCGGATACCATGTAGGAGAAACAGTTGGGGCAAACCAAGCACTGCACAGAAGAAACTGAGGCCCAGGCACTCTGATCATGACACAGGGAAACAGGCACTGTCACCCTGTCACCCCACCAGAGAAACCAAAGATTGGCCGGGAGGTGCTGCCAGAGGAAACTGAGGCCTATTCTTCTTCTTTTTTCTTTTCCTTTTTTTTTTTTGTTGTTGTTGTTGAACTGGAGTGCGGTGATGCGATCTCGGCTCACTGCAACCTCCACCTCCCGGGTCCCGGTTCAAGCAATTCTCCCTCAGCCTCCCGAGTAGCCGAGTAGCTGGGATTACAGGAACGCGCCACCACGCCCAGCTAATTTTTGTATTTTTAGTAGAGACAGGGTTTCACCAGGTTGGCCAGGCTGGTCTTGAACTCCTGACCTTGTGATCTGCCCGCCTTGGCCTCCCAAAGTGCTGGGATAACAGGCGTAAGCCACCGTGCCTGACCTTTTTTTTTTTTTTTTTTGGTAGAGACAAGGTCTCACTATGTTGCCCAGGACTCAAGGGATCCTCCTGCCTCGGCATCCCAAAGTATGCCATCATGCCTGTGCCATTGCTCTTAGGAAAACAGTCCTGGCTACCTGGGTGAGGATTTGGGAAAACTGAGGTCAGACTCCATCAGACATTGGCAGTAAACCTAAGCCTAGCCCACTCAAAGTTACCAAAGCTGGGTGACCCTGGCATCGTGTGAGTGAATGTGGAGAACATCAGTTTCTATCTAGTCTGGCTCTACTAAGTATCCCCCTCAACCCACTGCACGGGTAGGAAAACTGAGGCCCAGACCAGAACCATGCCTTCAGAATGCCAAAGGGCCAGGGACCCAGGATTAGGTCACTAGGATGTGGTTACCTGTATAATGTCACAGAGTTGGTCTCACCTACTAGCCAGCCCAACTCCACCTACTTCAATTTCCTTCAGGCCCCTCCTCCCCCAGGCCCCTGGGTGCACAGCTCCTCCGCCAGGACCCAGGAGTTCCGGGATGCTTCCCCCAACTCCAGCCCCAGCCCTCTTGGGGCTATACCCAAGGGCGGGGGACAAGGAAGGGGCGGGGTTTCTGGGGCAGGAAGGCGGGACTTGGGTGCCTGGAACTTGGGACAGGGCGGAGATGAAGCCAGGCCCACTGAACCGCTCCCTTCACACACATCAGGTCCGACGGGTCCAGCTGGCCCGGCCGAAAGCAGGAGGGACTTTCACTCAGTTCCTTCTTTTCCTTCTCCCCCTGCGGGCAGCGCATAACCGGTTCTGACCGTGGATAATTCCCAGCCCCGCCCAGTATGCGGACTATGTCCAAAGCCTGGGACTGGGGC
Organism: Macaca fascicularis; assembly: GCF_037993035.2. Classification (NCBI taxonomy): domain Eukaryota; kingdom Metazoa; phylum Chordata; class Mammalia; order Primates; family Cercopithecidae; genus Macaca; species Macaca fascicularis. The sequence goes on along the minus strand of NC_088393.1, from coordinate 57,106,751 downwards.
CTTGGACTCCTGTGAGGAGAGGAGGGCCTGAGGGCCGTGGGCCCTGGGAGAGGAGGCAGCTGGGTTCCTGTCTCCTTGGATGTTTGAAGTGGTGCATCTGAGAATCTAGGCAGGCGAATCCCACACTCAGAGGAAAGATTCAGGAAAACGATTCTAAGAGGGCAAGCCAGCCGTAGGCCAAAAACCAACATGTTCTTTTTTTTTTTTTTTTGAGACGGAGTCTCACTCTATCGCCCAGGCTGGAGTGCACTGGCGCGATCTCGGCTCACTGCAACCTCTGCCTCCCGGGTTCAAGCGATTCTCCTGCCTCAGCTTCCCGAGTAACTGGGACTACAGGCTCGTGCTGCCACGCTCGGCTAATTATTATTATTATTATTTTTAGTAGAGACGGGGTTTCACCGTGTTAGCCAGGATGGGCTAAATCTCCTGACCTCGTGATCCTGCCTGCCTCGGCCTCCCAAAGTGCTGGGATTAAAGGCATGAGCCACCTCGCGCAGCCCCAATATGGTATCTAAAACCAGCAACCCACTCAGACGATGCAACACAGATGTTTTAGGGAGGCTGTTCCAGAGCCTTAAATTCACCGAGAAGGAAATAAAAAACACAGCAAGGCTGGACATAGAACCTAGAAAGTTACTACACACAGTACAGGGTGGGGAATAGAAGTATGCTTCCACGCTTTCATTGGCTTGGAGTAAGAACTGCTCATAGGACTAAGCAGAGTAATCTGGAACTATGTTCTGAAACCTACAATCTAGAACCAGCCAAGAGCAACCCAATAACTTAGTGTCCAGGTCACCCCGGAACCCCACATACATAATGACATCCATGAATATACCTTATGCAATACATAGCAAACATAGTCAGCAGATAAAATCTAGAACTCAGAACCTGCTAGGGATGAAGGTATAACACAGAATACAGCAGGGGCCCGGGCGCAGTGGCTCACGGCTGTAATCCCAGCACTTTGGGAGGCCGAGGTGGGAGGATCACTTGAGCCCAGGGGTTTGAGACCAGCCTGGGAAACATGGTGAAACCCCATTTGTACAAAAAAAAAAAAAAAATACAAAAATTAACCAGTCTCATAACCCGGTCTTGAAATAAATAAATAAATGGATTTTTAAAATTTAATTACATTTAAAAAAAATAATATAGCAGCAGGAGTCACATCCTTGGTTTTGTCATGTGTCTAAGAGTTTGCTTGGAGCTTAGAAGTGTCTATGGGGTGGGGAGGGGGAGGGATCAAAAGGATGCATGTTGAGAATTGAGCATTTCCTGGAATAAAGACTGAGCTGGCAAAGGAGGGGGGTTGTTCTGGAAATAAGGACATTTCCAGGCTGAAGGCTCCAGAATAAGAGAGAGCCTAGAACAAGCTTAGAATGCCAAAGTGGCAGATGGAGGATAAAACCCACGATCCACCAGGGGACAAGTTCTAAACTAAGGCTGCACTGGGGAAAAAATGACAGAAAATGAATGGGCCTAGAACCTAGAACCGGGGGAAGGAAAACATTATGTAGAACATTTCATTGGGAATCTTTTACATTTAAGAATATGAGGCCGGGTGCGGTGGTTCATTCCTGTAATCCCAGCATTTTGGGAGGCTGAGCCGGGTGGATCATTTGAGGTCAGGATTTCGAGACCAGCCTGGCCAACATGGTGAAACCCCGTCTCTACTAAAAACACAAATATTAGCCAGGCGTGCACCACCACGTGGTGGTACACACCTGTAATCCCAGCTACTCGGGGGGCTGAGGCAGGAGAACTTGCTTGAACCTGGGAGGCGGAGGTTGCAGTGAGCCGAGATTGCGCCACTGCACTCCAGCCTGGGCGACAAAGTGAGACTCAGTCTCAAAAGAAAAAAAAGTGAATTTAGAGTCAGGCACAGTGGCTCATGCTTGTAATTCCAGCACTTTGGAAGGCCAAGGTGGGAGGATCGCTTCACTCGAGATGAGCCTCAGTAACATGAGACCCAATGTCTAAACAACAATAACAGGCCAGGCACGGTGGTTCACGCCTGTAATCCTAGCACTTTGGGAGGCAGGAGAGGGATCACTTGAGGTCAGGAGTTTGAGACCAGCCTGGCCAACATAGTGAAACCCTATCTCTACTAAAAATACAAAAATAACTAGCCAGGCGTGGTGGCATGTGCCTGTAGTCCCAGCTACTTGGGAGGCTGAGGCAGGAGAATTGCTTGAACCATGAGGCAGAGGTTGCAGTGAGCTGAGATCACACCACTGCACTCCAGCCTGGGTCACAGAGCAAGACACTATCTCAAAAATAAAATAAAAACTAAACAACAGGCCGGGCACAGTGGCTTACGCGTGTAATCCTAGCACTTTGGGAGGCTGAGGCCGGTGGATCACGAGATAAGGAGATGGAGACCATCCTGGCTAACACGGTGAAACTCCATCTCTACTAAAAATATGAAAAATTAGCCGGGCAAGGTGGCGGGCGCCTGTAGCCCCAGCTACTCGGGAGGCTGAGGCAGGAGAATGGCGTGAACCCGGGAGGCAGAGCTTGCAGTGAGCTGAGATGGAGCCACTGCACTCCAGCCTGAGCCACAGAGTGAGACTCCGTCTCAAAAAAAAAAAAAAAAAAAGCTAAACAACAACAAAAAAGAATGTGCAATTAGATAGAACTTAGAACCTAAAACAGGGAAACAGGGGAGGGCATTCTAGAATCAATAGCACGAATTAGGAAGCCTAGAGCACATACTTGGAACACACACATTTTAGAAGTTAGATTGTCCCTGGGAAGAGAATGGAATCTAGAACAATGTGGCTGAAACTGGGAACACACTTGAAATGAACATTTAGCAAAGAAGGAAGGACTGATTGCTAAAACTTTGGAGCAGGTCTGAGGATACGGTGGGATCAGAATCTGGCTTAGGGGTCTTATCTAAACATTTGAAAAAACAAAGGCTGGGCACAGTGGCTCACGCCTATAATCCCAGCACTTCGGGAGGCCGAGGCGGGCGATCACCTGAGGTTGGGAGTTTGAGACCAGTCTGACCAACATGGAGAAACCCCGTCTCTACTAAAAATACAAAAAATTAGCCGGGCTTGGTGGCGGGCCCCTGTAATCCCAGCTACTCAGGAGGCTGAAGCAGGAGAATCACTTGAAACGGGGGGGGGGGGGGGGGGGGGTTGTGGTGAGTCAAGATTGTGCCATTGCACTCCAGCCTGGGCGACAAGAACAAAACTCCGTCTCAAAAAAAAAAAAGAAAAGACATGCCTAGAATTTGGCATCTGGCCTAGAACTCAGACCATGCCTGGAATGAAAATGGAACACAGAACAGACATCAACCGGGAGTGTTCTTGTGTTTAGAAGGAATCTAGAACATGGAGCAAAGCAAGAGCACATGTGCAACAAGAAATGTGACCGGGCTGGGCGCAGTGGCCATGCCTGTAATCCCAGCACTTTGGGGAGCCGAGGGAGAAGGATCGCTTGAGCCTAGGAGTTTCAGACCAGTCTGGGCAACATGGTGAAACCCCCATCTCTACCAAAAAAAAAAAAAAAAAGAGACGGAGTTTCACTCTTGTTGCTCAGGCTGGAGTGCAATGACTCGATCTCAGCTCAATGCAACCTCCACCCCCTGGGTTCAAGCGACTCTCTCCTGCCTCAGCCTCCTGAGTAGCTAGGATTACAGGCATGTGCCACCACACCTGGCTAATTTTGTATTTTTGGTAGAGACAGGGTTTCTCTATGTTGTCCAGGCTGGTCTCAAAATCCTGACCTCAGGTGATCCGCCCACTTCAGCCTCCCGAAGTGCTGGGATTACCGGCATGAGCCACCACACCTGGCCAAAAATATTTTTTTTTAATTAGCCAGGCCTGGTGGTGCATGCCTGCGGTCCCAGCTACTCAGGAGGCTAAGGTGGGAGGATCACCTGAGCCCAGCAGGTGGAGGCTGCAGTGAGCTGTGATTGTGCCACAGCACTCCAGCCTGGGCAACGGAGACCTTGTCTCAAAAAAAAAAAAGAAAAAAGAAAAAAAGAAAAAAAAAGAAAAGAAAGAAAGAAATTTGTATGGCAGCAGGTAACTTCTATGAGCCCAGGCCACAGAATATATCTGGAGGAAGTGATGTGTGTTTGGCTTATTGGCCTGGGAGAGTGTACTTGGAGAATGGGAACTCATCTGAGCCTCAGGGGGCAATGGAGTGCTAGAAACATCTCAAGAAGCTGCGTCTTAGGGGAGAGAGTCCTGAAGCCCACCACTTGGGGTGACATGAGGATGAGACAGGGGTTTGTTAAGGCCACGGGAGATGTGAAGTTGATGGGGCAGAGTGATGAGGCTGTGAAGACTTGGTTCCTAAAAGTGAGAGCTGAAGAACCAGATAACTGCTGGGGAGGGCAGTGGACAGAGCTGGGAGCCTAGACTCCTGAATCCATGTGGAGGTAAATGATGGGGGATTGGAAGCTGAGAGCCTGAGGTCTTGTTTGGAGAGAGGGTTGAGGCAGACAGCCTCGGTAAAAGCTGGTGGGCAGTACAGAAGCTGGGGTCTGAACTCCTGGGACCCTGAGGGTATACAAGACTGGGACCAGGACATTTAGGTCCCCAAGCGGGGAGTGTGAACAGAAGTCAGAAGTCAGAGAACTGCATTAAGAATCACATTCCGGGTCCCCCAAAGGAAGCGAGTCATGGCGCCTGAGTCCCTCAGGGAGCAGATGCTGGGTGCCAGGAGGTTGAGTCTGTGTGTCTGCAGGGCACAGGGGCTGAGAAGCAGAGCAAACGCTGGGGAACAGGATTCCTAGGTTCTGACGGGGTGAGGGCTACCACCTGGGGCCAGCAGAGGTGTAGGGACGGACAGGTGGGAGCTGCATGCCCGGGTGCCATGGTCCCCACGGCGACCAGAACAGAAAAATTCAGAAGCCCTGGCTCCTCAGGGAGCAGCTGGAGTCCCAGGAACCTGGGGTGCCGAGGACCGGGCCACGAGCCTGGCCGGCGGAACCCTGAGGCCGGGGCGCCCGGGTCGGGGAGGGCCCGGGTATTCCCGGGTCAAAGGCGCGGCGGGGGAGATCCCCGCGCCGCCTGCACCCCCTCCCTGGTGGCGGCGGCGGGCGGTGGGGGGAGGCGAGGCTGCCGAGCGCGCTGACCATGGACAGCTCCAGAGCGGGCCTGTGTCCAGGGCGGCCGCCGAGCCTGCCTGGACCGAGGGAAGCGACCGGCTGTGCAAGCCCGAGGCTGGCGACGGGAGACTGGGTGCGCGAAGCGGGGACTATGCGGACGCGCCTGGGGAGTCTGGGACCGCCGCGGCGGGTGTCTGGAGCTCCCAGGACAGGGTCAGGAAGGGGGATCTAGGCTCGAGAGGGGTCCCGGGGCCGGACCGGGAAATCCAAGCTCCTGGGCCCTGGAGGAGGCGCGAGGCGGCGGTGCGCCCGGGATTCTAGGGTTCGGTCGCGGACTCTGGGCGCCGGGAGGGGCACGCCTGAGTCCCCGGGGTTGGGCTGTGAAATCTGGGCTCGGGGGTCCCCTGGGATGAGGAAGGGAATCCGGGATCTCGGGGAGGCGGGGGAGGCTCGCCAAGGGGTCCCCGGGGTGGGCGCTGCCAGGAGGGCCGGGCCGGGATCTTACCTGCCTGGTCCGCGGCGGCTGCGGGCGGAGCTGGGCTGCAGGAGGGACGTGGGGTGGAGTGGAGGGGCCGGGCGGGGCCCCTGGCAGCGGCCGGGGCCCGGCTCTGTCGCTTCGGAGCCCTGGAGCCCTGTCTCCGACGCTCGCGCGGGCTCCGCGTCTCTGGCTCCGGCTCGGGCGCTGGGGACCCCCCTCCCCCTCACGGTCTCACTGCCTTCTACCCCCAAAATAGCCCCCTGCCCCTGTCACTGATCAGCCTCCCCCTGCGAGGCCACAGCCGCCAGATCCAAGGGTGCCCACCAGCGCCCCCCAAATCCCACCTTCCCCCCAAAAAAATTCCTCCTCCCTCCCCCTCCCCCCCACGGCTCCCAGGCGGTCGTGGCCCCTTTAACAGGAGACTGACAGACGGCGATGAGCGGCCAATGGGAGGCAGCGTCGGCGCCGGCCGGCGACTAGACCCCGCCTCCACACCGGCCGGGAGGGGTCGCGCGGGCGGAGAGCGAGAGGCGGGGTATAAGGCGCGTCGACCAATAGGCGCGCGGCGTGCGGCGGCTGGGGCGGGGGGCGGAGCCCGGCAGGGGGATGATGTCACCTGGAGCGAGTAGCGCGCGGCGTGGAACGCGAGTCGCGACCTCGGCTCCCGGCTGTGGGCGCCTTAGCCCTGGCGCCGCACGGGACACGAGGGCTGGGCGGGCAGCGGGATGGGGCTAAAGGTTGGATTTCAAGGCGGGGGCAGCTTCCGGAAAGACGCGCTCTGGTTGGAAGGTGGAGTGAGCGCCCGGTGGGCGAGGGCACCTCATTCTGCACCCCTGCGCCCGCCTCGGGAACTGCACGCGGCACCCCCATCCGCGACTCCCACGCAGACGGTAGTGCGGCCTGCAGGGTTCCCCCGGCGGACGAGGCTAATGGTTCGCTCCGCCCCGCCCACACAGAGGCCGCCCACTGGCTCCGGCTGCGTTTCAGGACTCTGGAGGAAGGGACTTGGCCTTCGCCCTCAGACGCTCTTAAGGGTAGGCGGCGTTGTCCTCAGTTCTGCCCCTGCACTCAGACCCAGACTGGGTCCCGGCCTCCGCCCTCGGACTAGTCCCTTGGAAGCCGGCCTATCTCCGCCTTCAGACCTAGGGAGAGGTCTCAACCTCTGTCTTCAGACTCTGAAAAGGGCTTCTCAAGGGCTTGGCCTGACCTCAGCTCCTCGCATTCCCTCCACATCTCAAGACACCAACCCAGGGATGCAGGACAGACACACAGACACTCAGTGAGGGTAAAAGACCTTTAAATAAAGTGCTAGGGACAATAAATACTGTACAGGGAGAGAATGCGTGTGAGCGTCCAGATCTGTGGTTTCAGCCTCGAGACTCCAAGGACCTGCAAGGAGGGTGGAGAAGGGACCCGGGATCAGGGGGGCTCCGGGTCATGAGAGAGGCAGGACTGGGGTTGCAGAGTCAAGGGCCCGGGGAAGTGGGCTGAGGGATCCCAGCCACAGTAGGTTCCATATCTTGGGATGGAAGGAAGCTAAGGGGTCCCCAGGGGATTTGGCCAGAATAGCCTGGGGTGAGAGGCTGGGCCAGGGGTCAAGGGTCAGCATCCCAGAGAAGGGGCCAGGGCCGGAAGGTCCAGGAAGAATTGGCCTGGTTTGGGAGCCTGGGGTTAAAGGGAGCCAGTGGAGGCCCCAGAGATGTGGTGACCCAGGGACTCACGAGTAGCTTTGGTGCTGCTGGCGCCGGCGGGCAGAGCGCATCTTCTCGAACCGGGCCTCCATCTCCTCCAGCACTCGCGGCGTGTAACGGACGACCAGCTTCACCGAGCCCTGGGCCGCCTTCAGCAGCTCCACCGCCTTCTCATGCTGCTCACCCTCAACGCTCTGCAGGGCCCAACACAGACAGCTGGGCCTGAGGCCCACTGCCCTCACCCAGCCCCCACTGGGAGATGGGACCCACTGCTGGTGAGCCTGGTGCCAGCCCTGAGATGCCAACACCTCATGTCCTCCTCGTGGGAGAGTCATTAACTCCTGGTTCAGTGTCCTCCTCCAAAACCTCCCAGGTTTCCCATGTCAGGGACAGCCCCATGTTCCCTCAGTCCCTGGTCAAACATCTAGACCCATCTTTGTGGCTTCCCTGCCCACAGCCCACTAATGCCTGCCTGCTTTGACTCTCTCTTCTTTGTCCCCACAGCCCTGGGCCAGCTCAGGCCTTGTCCCCTTTCCTTGGACTCTTAGCCCAGCCTTCTGGCTTCTAGTCTCTCCCCTCAGTTCATCTCCATAGGGTCCCAGAGGGGTCCTTCTGTACCTGCAAGCTGAGCTTATCCCTGGCTCACCCCTCCCATAGCTCCCCAGCACCCATGGGACAAAGTCCCAGCTTCTCAGGCTGGCACTCAGGTCCTGTATGGCTGACCCCAGCCACCTCTCCAGTTATGCCTTCCTCAACTCTAACCACAGTGATTTTTTTTTTTTTTTTTTTTTTTTTTTTTGAGAGGGAGTCTTACTCTTGTCACCCTTGCTGGAATGCAGTGGCACTATCTCGGCTCACTGCAACCTCTGCCTCCCAGGTTCAAGTGATTCCCCTGCCTCAGCCTCCCAAGTAGCAGGAATTACAGATGACTGCCACCACGCCCGGCTGATTTTTTGTACTTTCAGTAGAGACGGGGTTTCACGATGTTGGCCAGGCTGGTCTTGAACTGCTGACCTCAAGTGATCCACCTGCCTCGGCCTCCCAAATTGCTGGGATTACAGGTGTGAGGCACCACAGCCTGCCTAACCACAGTGATTTTAATTACCTGCATGCCCCAGACCTCCCTCAGAACTAAGCCCTTTCTTTTCAGCTCAGAGGTATGCCAAGTCCTTATCCTTATCTACAGTACCCTCAGCAGGAACACCCTTTACCTTGTTTGCCTGGAGAACTCCTACTCATCCTTCAACACCCAACCCAAATGTTCCTTACTCTGCAAAACTTTCCTGTATGTATGTTGGCCTGGTGCCACATCTGGGCTGTCACAGTACTTTGCAGTTCCTCATTATTATGTCTCTGGCTTAGGACTATTTCAGCCGAGGCCTACTGCCCTCCCCAGAGAGGGAAGGTTGAGTGTAGGAGCTGAGACCAACATCTCTCAGGGTCTGTAACACTGGCCAGCACAGGGCTAGCCATAGAGGCAGAGCTCAGTCAGTGTGTGTTGAGTGAATGTCAAAAGCAGGGGCTATGCTACCTTAGACAGACTGTGTCCCGCAGTCCTGCCTCAGCCCTCCACTCACCACACCGTTCACCGACAACAGTTGGTCCCCACGCTTGAGGCCTCCATGGCGGTCAGCCACACCCCCCGGGATGACCCGGGAGATGTAGATGGGCGAGTTCTGCTCTTTGCCACCCATGATGTTGAAGCCCAGGCCCTCATCCGTCTTGGGTAGCTCCACTACCCTGGGATGTGCGTGGCCCTCGCTGGCTGTGAAGGCAGCCACTGTGGCCTGGGAGAGAGAAAGCGACTGAAGATGAGGGCCCCTGCCAGGTGGGCAAGAAGGCTGGGGTGGGGGATCTGAACCGAGGACAGCGATTTAGCCTGGGTTACTATCCCCAAACATGGGACACGTGCCATGGCACAATGCAAGATCCCCCTGTAATGACTGTGCGTCCCTTTCTGTTCACTTGCAAGAGAAAGTGTCCATTTGGTGTGTGTCTTGAATACCCCATACTTGCCAATCTTTTTTTTTTTTTTTTGAGATGAAGTCTCGCTCTGTTGCCCAGGCTGGAGTGCAGTGGCATGATCTTGGCTCACTGCAACCTCGGCCTCCTGAGTTCAAGCGATTCTCCTGTCTCAGCCTCCCGAGTAGCTGGGATTACAGGCACCCGCCACCACGATCGGCTTTTTTTTTTTTTTTTTGTATTTCTATAGAGATGGGGTTTCACCATGTTGGCCAGGCTGGTCTCGAACTCCTGACCTCAAGTGAGCCACCTGACTCGGCCTCCCAAAGTGTTGGGATTATAGGCGTGAGTCACCGTGCCTGGCCGCAATCTTACTTTTAAACAGATGAAAGCCAGGCTTGGAGGGAGATCCGAGCCTCTGGGCAGCAGCAAGAGGTAGCATCTCACTATTGTGCAGTGAGAGATCAGAGCGCCATGACTTCCCTGGTTTCACTGTACAGATGTTGAAGGTTATCTTCTAGCCAGTCATGCCACACTGGTTTCCATTTGCAGTTGCTAAAGACGCCTTCGTATGACATTTAAGTTAAAAATGTGCGATTATTTAATAATGGTAAGAGTGGCACATAGATTTAGCAAAAATCATGAGGGAGGAAACAGAAATGACTGGCATGAAGGAGATACTGAGCTCGACCAGGCAGTTAAATAGACACCAGGAGCAATGAGGTGCGGGGCCCACCTTGGCTGTGGCATGGGCTCGGATTTCGGCGCTGCCAGTGATGTCCAGCGTGTCATAAAGCTGCTCATACACCTGGGTGAGGAGGCAGCGGCATCAGGGAGCTGCCAGTTCCTCCAGCCCTAGACGCAGGAGTCCGGGCCCCTAGACCCTCTCCCGCTGCCACGCAAGGATCCGCCCCGCCCCCGCAACCGGAGCCGGAGGAAACTACAACTCCCGAAGAACCACTGAGCTGAAGCGTGGGCACCCCAAGGCTGGCCGCCTCGGGAGCTGCCGGGAGGCGTAGTCCCCGGGCTCGGGACTAGCAGGAGGAGGAGGAAGAGGACGGCGGCCACCAGCTCGCGCCCTTGCGCCGCGCGCCGCTCACCTCTCGAATAGCGGAGCAGAAGCGGCTCTGCAGGACTCGCTGGAGGGCCTGCAGCTTCTGCGGGGGCAGCTCCCCGCTGCGCTGGAGCCGCTCGAGGAGCTCAACCGCCCGGGACACGTCTGCGGGGCGGGGGCGGGGCGCAGAGACCCCGAGACGCAGAGAAGCAAGGAGAGCGGCGGAGTGAGGCCGAGCGCACAGTCCAGGGAGGACCGCCGAAGCCCAGTCGGACACCCCGCAGAGTCCAGGGTGGCGCAGGAGAGACCGCCACCAGCCGGGCGCCCTGCAGCCCCAGGACCCCTCCACAGGCCGGGGTGTAAGGCGGGCGCCCCCCGCCCCGGCCTGGGTTCAGGGAGCCTCCCACACCCCGCGACCGCCGGGCCCCGGCGCCCGCCCCGCCCACCCCGCCGGGTCCGCTGGCCCACCCGCACTGGCCTGGCCTGGGAAGGGCGGGGACCGGGGGCTGGGTATGCAGGCCGCGGCCCGGGTGGGCAGGGCCCCCTGGCGCGCGCTTACCCCGCTCCAGCCCCAGCGGCTCCACCAGCGCAGCCATGTCGGCGCCACAGCTGCCAGCGGCCCGCCTGCCCCGGCGCGGGCGAGGAGGGCGGGGCTGCGCGAGGCCACGCCCCGGGCCACGGGCGCCCCCTGCGGAGGCGCAGCCTGGAGAGCGCCCAGCTCCCCAGCGCCGGACTGTCCCGACCCCCCTGCCGCGCGCCACCCGCGGCCCTGCCCTCCGTCCCGGCCAGTCGGTCCTGTTGGCGACTCCTCCCGTTGTAGGTTCGGTCTGTGTTTCTCTTTCAGGATCAGTGTCTGCCTGCCCTCCACACCTGTCTATCCCCTGTCCATTCTTTTCCCACATTCATTCAACAAACTCCTGTGAAACATCTGGGCCCAAGGCATGGACACTGTGGTGAGCAGGGCAGCCAAGCCCACGGCCCGAACGGAGCTTCCAGTCTATGGGAGAGGTAGACCACCAGCCACGGCTGTAATGAGAGCTGAGAGTGGGGAGGTAAGGATCTAGAAGACGAAGGAGATCCTAGAGCAGGGACATTGACATACAGTCCTGGGAGGTAAGATGAACAAGAGGTGGAGCTTGGGTCACCCCCACCACGCAGAAAGAGTCCACAGGACTGGAAGCAGAGTTAGGATTGGTTGATGATGAGGTGAAAAGGCCGGCAGGATACAGTTTATGCCTGGGCTCCTGCGTTGGCATATGCGCCTTGAGGATTTGGGGCTTCATGCAAACTCCTAAGAGTAAAATATGACACTCAAATTTGTATTATTATTATTATTATTATTATTGAGACGGAGCCTCGCTCTGTCGCCTAGGTTGGGTCTCAGATTTGTATTTTAAGATCACTGGGGCCGGACGCGGTGGCTCACGCCTGTAATCCTAGCACTTTGGGAGGCTGAGGGGGGCGGATAGCCTGAGCTCAGAAGTTCGAGACCAGCTTGGGCAACATGGTGAAACCCCGTCTCTACGAAAATACAAAAAAAAAAAATAGCCGGCATGGTGGTGTGCGCCGGTACTCCCAGCCACACGAGAGTCTGAGGCAGGAGAATTGCTTGAGCCCAGGAGGCGGAGGTTGCAGTGAGCCGAGATGGCAACTGCACTCCAGCCTGACAGAACGAGACTCCATCGCTTAAAAAAAAAAAAAAAAAAAAAAAGGCCGGGCGCGGTGGCTCAAGCCTGTAATCCCAGCACTTTGGGAGGCCGAGACGGGCGGATCACAAGGTCAGGAGATCGAGACCATCCTGGCTAACACGGTGAAACCCCGTCTCTACTAAAAATACAAAAAACTAGCCGGGCGAGGTGGCGGGCGCCTGTAGTCCCAACTACTCGGGAGGCTGAGGCAGGAGAATGGCGTAAACCCGGGAGGCGGAGCTTGCAGTGAGCTGAGATCCGGCCACTGCACTCCAGCCTGGGCGACAGAGCAAGACTCTGTCTCAAAAAAAAAAAAAAAAAAAAAACTCTGGGCAGAGCGGGCGCTGTGTCTCAGGCCTGTAATCCCAGCACATAATCCCAACACTTTGGGAGGTTGAGGTGGGAGGATCACTTGAGCCCAGGAGTTTAAGACCAGCGTGGACAACATGATGAAACCCCATCTCTACAAAAAAATACAAAAATTAGCTGGGCCTGGTGACGTGTGCCTGTAGTCCTAGCTGCTCTGGAGACTGAGGTGAGAGGATCGCTTGGGCCCAGGAGGTCGAGGCAGGAGTGAGCTATGATCACACCACTGCACTATACCTGGGTGAAAGAGTGAGTCCCTGTCTCAAAAAAAAAAAAAAAAAAAATCACTGGGCTGAGCGCAGTGGCTCACACCTGTAATCCTAGCACTTTGGGAGGCTGCATGCAGCGAGAGGACTGTTTGAGCCCAGGAATTCAAGACCAGCATGGGCAATATAGTGAGACTGCATATCTACTGGAAAAAAAAAAATCACTGTAGCCACTATGGAGACTGGTTTGGACAAGAACAAGACGAGAAGCAACGGGGCAGCTTAGGAGGGTACCACAGCCATCCCAGTGGCAGCTGGCACCAGGGCCAAGGCATAGAAGATGGGTGGGCAGATGTGGAAAATGTCTGGACAAGCCTTGGTGCTTGGCTATATATGGGGATTGGGAGGTGCAGGAGAAGACAGTATTGAGGTGCTTTGGTGCCATTTTTTTTTTTTTTTTTTTTTTTTTTTGAGACGGAGTCTCGCTCTGTCGCCCAGGCTGGAGTGCAGTGGCGCGATCTCGGCTCACTGCAAGCTCCGCCTCCCGGGTTCACGCCATTCTCCTGCCTCAGCCTCCCGAGTAGCTGGGACTACAGGCGCCCACAACCGCGCCCGGCTAATTTTTTGTATTTTTTTTTTTTAGTAGAGACGGGGTTTCACCGTGGTCTCGATCTCCTGACCTTGTGATCCGCCCGCCTCGGCCTCCCAAAGTGCTGGGATTACAGGCGTGAGCCACTGCGCCCGGCCAGTGCCATTTTTAAGATGGTCTACACTGAAGGAGAGATACTGGATATTTTGTCTGTTTTCAGAGGCAGAGTCTTCCCTCTGTTGCCCAGACTCAAGTGCAGTGGCGCAAGCTCAGCTCATTGCAACCTCTGCCTCCCGGGTTCAAGTGATTCTCCTGCCTCAGCCTCCTGAGTAGCTGGGACTACAGACGCGCACCTCCACGCCTGCCAAATGTTTGTATTTTTCGTAGAGACGGGGTTTCACCATGATGGCCAGGCTGGTCTCGAACTCCTGACCTCAAGTGATCCACCCACCTCAGCCTCCCAAAGTGCTGGGATTACAGGCGTGAGCCACCTTGCCTGACCGATACTGGATATTTTGAATTTGAGGAGCCTATGCAGAATCCATGGGGAGAAACTATTGATCTAGGTCTAGGGCTCAAAAGAGCAACCTGGTCTGCAGGCATGTTTGAGTATTGGGGCATAGGTGGTAAATAAAACCACAGGAGTGGATAAGAATGTCAGGGGCAAGTGAATATTAAGAGGGCCTAGGACTGGTCCCCAAACCTCTCTAACACTTAAAAGTCAGGAGGACAGCAGAGAATGGCCTGAAATGTAGGCAGAAAGCCAAGTGGGAGAAACCATGAGAAGAGAGGTTTTTAAATTTTATCTTTTTGTTTGTTTTAGATGGAGGGGTCTTTGTTGCTCAGGCTGGTCTTGAACTCCTTGGCTCAAACAATCCTCTTGCCTCAGCCTCCCAAAGTGTTGAGTTTACAGGCATGAACCACTGTGCCTGCCTGAGAGCGTTCTGAAAAAGAAGTGTAGCTGGGCGTGGTGGCTCATGCCTGTAATCCCAGCACTTTGGGGGACCCAGGTGGGTGGATCACCTGAGGTCAGGAGTTCAAGACCAGCCTGACCAACATGGAGAAACCCCGTCTTTGCTAAAAATACAAAGTTAGCCAGGCGTGGTGGCGCGTGCCTGTAATCCCAACTACTGGGGAGGCTGAGGCAGGAGAACTGCTTGAACCCAGGAGGCGGAGGTTGCGGTGAGCCGAGATCGTGCAATTGCACTCCAGCTGGGGCAACAAGAGTGAAACTCCCTCTCAAAAAAAAAAAAAAAAACGTAAGGCTAGGCGTGGTGCTCACGCCTGTAAGCATTTTGGGAGGCTGAAGCGGGTGGATCACTTGAGGCAGGAGTTTGAGGCCAGCCTGGTCAACATGATGAAATCCCGTCTCTACTGAAAACTGAAAAAATTAGCTGGGCATGGTGGCGGGTGCCTGTAATCCCAGCTACTTGGGAGGCTGAGGCAGGAGAATCGCTTGAACCCAAGAGTGGAGGTTGCAGTGAGCTGAGATTGCGCCATTACACTCCAGCCTGGGAAATAAGAGTGAAACTCCGTCTCAGAAAATTAAATAAATAAATAAATAATAATAAAAGGAAGTGGTCAGTGGTATCATGCGCTAGAGAGGCTGAGATGTGGACAAGACTTTCTTTCGAGAAGTCTGGCTGCTGCTCTTCTGTTTCCGCTGGGTGGCGATATGGAGTCCAGAAAAAGGCTTGTTCCAAGTGGGAGGACTAAAGTAGGTTGGTCTGGCTCCTTTACTGTAGTTCTCTCTTTAGCAAAAAGTAATGTCTTTATGGGATTAAAAACAAAATCAAATAACACAGACAGGCTAATAGTGAAAAGCACCAGCCTCTGTACCTCTCCTAACTCTACTCACTGCGAGAGGGAACTTACAGATGTTTAGTCTGAGAGCTGCTTCTGTGTCTAAGTAACATGCTATTTATCTCTCTCTCTATATATATCCGTCATCTATCTATCTATTTGAGGTGGAGTCTCTCTCTGTCACCCAGGCTGGAGTGCAGTGGCTGCGATCTCCACTCACTGCAACCTCTGCCTCCTGGGTTCAAGTGATTCTTCTGTCTTAGCCTCCCAAGCAGCTGGGACTACAGGCGTGCGCCACCACACCCAGCTACTTTTTTATATTTTTAGTAGAAACGGGGTTTCACCATATTGGCCAGACTGGTCTTGAACTCCTGACCTCGTGATCCACCCTCCTCGGCCTCCCAAAGTGCTGGGATTACAGGCGTGAGCCACCGTGCATGGCTGTTTTTTAATTTTTTTTAAGATGAAGTCTCGCTCTGTTGCCTCGGCTGGAGTACAGTGGCACGATCTCAGCTCACTGCAACTTCTGCCTCCCGGGTTCAAGCGATTCTCCTACCCCAGCCTCCTGAGTGGCTGGGATTACAGGTGCCCCCCACCACACCTGGCTAATTTGTGTATTTTTAGTAGTGATCTGCCCACTTCAGCCTCCCAAAGTGCTGAGATTATAGGCATCAGTCACTGCACCTGGCCCTTGATTTATCAATTTAGATGTAACAGATTACAGATTGATTTTCTGCTCTTACCATCTTCTCCCTAAACTTTTGGGAAACTTCAGTCCTCTTACCTGACTCTGAACCAAATTGCTGTCTAGAAACTGCCATCCTAGAACTTCCCTCCACCGATCTCCTGAATTAGACCCAGTTTCCTCTTGTAAATCCTTCATTTTAGTGAAGTATGACTTCAGTTATTCCTAAAGAGGTAGTCAGATGTCTCTTTCAAGAAAGTTTGAGGCTGGGCGCGGTGGCTCTTGCCTGTAATCCCAGCACTTTGGGAGGCTGAGGTGGGAGGATCACCTGAGGTCAGGAGTTCAAGACCAGCCTGGCCAACATGGTGAAACCCGTCTCTACTAAAAACACAAAAATTAGCCAGGCGTGGTGGTGCAACCCCAGTTACTCAGGAAGCTGAGGCAGGAGAATCACTTGAACCCAGGAGGCGGAGGCTGCAGTGAGCCAAGATTGCCCATTACACTCCAGCCTGAGGGACAAGAGTGAAACTCCTTCTCAAAAAAAAAAAAAAAAAAAGTTTGTGGCCAGGCGCAGTGGCTCACGCCTGTAATCCTAGCACTTTGGGAGGCCAAGGCGGGCGGATCACAAGGTCAGGAGATCGAGACCATCCTGGCTAACATGGTGAAAACCCGTCTTTACTAAAAATACAAAAAACAATTAGCCAGGCATGGTGGCGGGTGCCCATAGTCCCAGCTATTCGTGTGCTGAGCCAGGAGAATGGCGTGAACCTGGGAGGCGGAGCTTGCAGTGAGCTGAGATCACGCCACTGCACTCCAGCCTGGGTGACAAAGCAAGACTCCGTCCACCCACCCCCAAAAAAATAAATAAAAAGTTTGTTCAAGTCAATTTTTCCTAGTATTTCTAGCATTTATAAGGAAGACTCCACATTATCTAGTGTCTCACCAACTACTTTTTTTTTTTTTTTTTTTTTTTTGAGACAGAATCTTGCTCTGTCCCCTAGGCTGGAGTGCAGTGACACAATCTCGGCTCATTGCAACCTCTGCCTCCCAGGTTCAAGCAACTCTCCTGCCTCAGCCTCCTGAGAAGCTGAGACTACAGGCACCCGCTACCATGCCCAGCTAACTTTCATATTTTTAGTAGAGATGGGGTTTCACCATATTGGCCAGGCTGGTCTCGAACTCCCAACCTCAGGTGATCCACCTGCCTTGGCCTCCCAAAGTGCTGGGATTACAGGCGTGAGCCATTGTGCCCGGTTGTCTACTAAACTTGTGTGTTTGTGTGTGTGTGGTGTTTGTGTGTGTTTTGGTGTTTGTGTGTGGGGTGTGTGTGGTGTTTGTGTGTTTATGTGTGTTTTTGTGTGGTGTGTGTGTGGTGTTTGTGTGTGTGGTTTGTGTGTGGTGTGTGTTTTTGTGTGTGTGGTTGTGTGTGGTGTGTGGTGTTTGTGTATGTGTGGTGTTTTATGTGTGTTGTGTGTGTGTGTGGCATGTGTGTGGTGTTTGTGTGTGGTGTTTATGTGTGTGTGTGGTACTTTTTGTTGTTCTTGTTGTTACAGGGTCTCACTTTGTTGCCCAGGCTGAAGTGCAGTTGTGGAATCAGGGCTCACTGCAGCCTTGACCTCCCTGGGCTCAGGTAATCCTTCCACCTCTGCCTCCTGAGTATCTGGGACCATAGGCACACACCACCACCATCTGGCTAATTTTTGTATTTTTTTAGAGAAAAGGGTTTTGCCATGTTGCCTAGGCTTGTCTCTATCTCCTGGGCTCAGGTGGTCCTCCTACCTTGGCCTCCCAAAATGTTGCATTTACAGAGCCACCATGCCTGGCCACCACCTACTTAATTCTTAATTTCAATTGTTTTCTAGTTTTAGAATTGCCATTTTTTGGTTAGATTCCAGATTTTTTTTTTTTTTTTTTTGAGGCAGGGTCTTCCCGTCACCCAGGCTGTAGTGCAGTGGTGTGATCATAGCTCACTGTAATTTCAAACTCCTTGGCTTAAGGAATCCTCCTACCTCTGCCTCTGAAGTAGCTAGATTCCAGATATCTCAACATTCTCCATCTTTTCCTTCCTTTGTGAATATATCTCATAGTTATAACTCCAACATCTGAATCACCCCTGCCTGGGTCTCTTTCTATTGTCTATTTTGTTTCCCTCTTGGTTTTCAGCAAATTAAGTCCTTTCTAGCAAGGCTGGTAACTATTGAGTAGATGCTGAGTAATGGGTACTAAAAATGGTACATGTGGAGACTCGGAACGTTATCTTCTTTCAGACTTTTCTTCTGGCTAGAAGATTGCCTAAATCCTGAAAAAGTCTGGTTTTAGGCTTTCTTAGCCTGATTATTATTTATTCTTTCTGAGATGCAATCTCACTCTGTTGCCCAGGCTGGAGTGCAATGGCACCATCTCGGCTCACTGCAACCTCCACCTCCCAGGTTCAAACAATTCTCCTGCCTCAGCCTCCCAAGTAGCTGGGATTACAGGCGCTCACTACCATGCCCAACTAATTTTTCGTATTTTTGGTAGAGATGGGGTTTTGTCAAGTTGGCCAGGGTGGTCTTGAACTCCTGACCTCAAGTAATCCACCCACCTCCGCTTCCTGAAGCGCTGGGATTACAGGCGTGAGCTACCGCGCTCAGCCTCTTAGTCTGATTTCTTCTGTTATGGCCTTACTCTGACATTGAGGCACCCTGGCCATCTCAAGCAGGGTCAATCCACCATGGTGGGCCTTGAACCATCACCTGTCTGCCCCAAAACAGCATGGCTGCTGCAGTCTCCAGGCCACCAGTTCCTTAGCCTCACAGTTACTGCATTCTGATGAGTTTCTTGGGGGTCTTGCATAGACAGTGAGCAGCTTGAATTGGCGGATGCTTCTAAGGGAGGGTGCACATAGATTTGGGAGCTCAGTGCCCTCCTCTCCTATTTTGTCAAGTCCCAGCTGCCTGGCTGAACCTCTGTGAACTTGGCCCAGTGGAAGTCAGTCCCGCCTGATAGTCTCTTCCCCATGCTAAATGGCAAAACATCCTCAAGGAAAAGGCAAGGTTAAGCACGAAACACACCTGTAAGTGTTCTTTTAAGGGATCACACCCCCTCAAGCCTCATCAAAGCTGGCCTCTGTCTGGCGCCTTTCCTAAGTTTTTGCCTATTGTCCAGCGTTTATATAACCAGTTTGTGCCATGTGAGTCCAAAATGGGCTTTTTGTAGCCAATACTAGAAGTCTATAGTTGCAGTATCTGGGGTATCTATGAAATATACTAATTAGAGGTAAGAAGTTCTTTTAATCCTAAGTCATTTCTTCCAGGGTCAGATTTTCTGTTTATCTTGTGGTCTGCTTTTCCTCAAATATCTGGGTATCCTTAGTTGGTTAAACTGAAACCATTAAAAAGCAGACCAAAATCCTGAGTGTCAGTCACAGACCCTCTGAGTTACCAGGCCAAGTTTGCCTTCAGGCTGAGATGCTTCTAAAAGACACAGGCAAGGTCTGAACACAAGCTGGTTTACCTAGGCACCCCCCAGCCCATCTCCCAGGCATCCTGAGTGCCAACAAGGAGGCCAACTGTTCTATACCAAGCTCTGCCTTTGGCCTCCCACCCGCGCTCTCCTGGAGCTGCAGCCTTGACCCTCTAGGGTTCTGCAAGGCTGACTGGCTTCCTTCTCTGCACTCACCAGACTGAAGTGTTCTCACCACCGATGGCTTTAATCTTTTGTCCAGGAATTTGCTTGAAATCTCAATTGCTGGTAGGACCTCTTCTGTGTTTCTGCTCGTTACACCTGTCACTACTAAGTATGATGTGAGTTCATCCTTCCTGCTCTGCCCCATCTCACCCATGCCCAGTGCGTTCATTCTGCCTTTCCTCACCATGTATGCCGCTCTCCCTTGCAGATTGTAGCTTCCCTTGCATATTCAAAACTGCGGCTTCACCTGAGTAATCAAGTCTCCTCCTAATTAATTCCCAGCCCCCGACAAAGACAGGGGTAT
This sequence comes from Macaca fascicularis, assembly GCF_037993035.2. Lineage (NCBI taxonomy): Eukaryota > Metazoa > Chordata > Mammalia > Primates > Cercopithecidae > Macaca > Macaca fascicularis. The sequence continues at coordinate 57,087,188 of NC_088393.1, read as the reverse complement.
GGTCAGCCCTGAGGAATGTATGCCAGAGATGAAAAAGAAAAAAGAGTGAAAAACCAAGGGAGACAAGGAGCCCTAGAGAGGCCTCCTCCCCGACGTTCAACAGCTCTGGCTACTGGGCAGAGCCAGCCTCACGTCCTAACCCTCAAGTTATAACTACTCCCTGGAAACCAAACCAAGCAGGGCTATCGAAAGTCAGGGACAACCTTCTGGGGAGGACAGCAGTGAGGAAGAAACCAAGGTGCCCACTGTCAACAGGAAATTAATTTTATTTTTAAATCCAAGGGGCCAGAACAAATCAGACACCTACCCTTGGAGGACAAACTCAGGTGGCCAAGGTTGGGGGAGGGGATGACAGCAAGGGGGTGGGCAGGAACGCGTCCAAACACAGCTGGTGGAGAGAACCTCTTCACTCCGGCGCAGCCTCCATCAAATACCCATTCTCCGGAGCCAGGTAGCCATCGCCGCCCTCAGACTCCATGTACATGTCTCGGCTGTCGTTGCCCAGACCCTCCAGCCCGTTGTCCTGGCCGCCGCCCCCACCTCGGGCCTCATCCCTGCCCCGCTCACTGCCCCGCTCCCCCCGTTTGTGCTCGCGGTCACGGTCGCGGTCACGATCCCGGTCCCGGCGCCGCTCGCGCTCACTCCGGTGGCTCCGCCGTCGCTCCCGGTCACGATCCCGGCCCTTTTCCTCTGGACCGTCAGGGCCGTCAGGCCCGAGCTCCCCTGGAGGCCCATCATCAGGGGGCGCATCACCCGCCTCGGAGGGCTCCGCCATGTCGCCACCGCCCCCACGCAGCTCCTCCTTGCGCTCCCGCTCCCGCCGGGCACGCTCCCGGCTCCGGCTGCTTCGCCGCTTCCGGTCCCGGTCCTTGTCCTTGCTCCGCTCCCTGGAGCGCCTCCGCTCCTCCTTGTCGCGACTCCGTGAGCGCCTCCGCCGGTCCCGAGAGCGGGAGCGTCGCCGTTCTCGCTCCTTGTCTCGCTCCCGGCTCCGCTCTCTGCGCTCCCGCTCACGGTCCCGGTCCCGGTCCCTATGCGGAAGCGGGGAGGGGCCGGGCCTGGATGAGGTGGGCAGACCTGTGTGGCCGGGCTCCCCCCGTGACCGCCCCCGACCCCAGGACCCCGGTCGCCCAATCTTACCTCTCATCATAGCGGGAGGTGTCATCGCGGCCTGAATGCCGGATGTTCACATCAGCCCCTCCTCTTCTGGTACCACCGAGGCCGCCTCCTGGGCAGGGCAGACAGACAAGAGGGTCAGTATGGGCAGGGGCAGGGCCCGGAGGAGCAGAAATCAGCCGGCTCCAAGAGCAGAAAGGCAGCCCCTGGCTTAGTGTTCACAGGGCCGGGTCCCCTTCTGCAGTTCATCCCGTGCACTCCCATCACAAGACAGCCACATCTTCCTTAAGTAACTCACACAAGGCATTCGCTAGGAAACAGCCGTTACTGGAACCCACATTTGACCCCAAAGCGCATCATATTAACCACAGCGCACTTCACAGCCTCCTCAAATCCCTCCCTTCCAATCATCCTCATCCTCACACAAGCCCGAAGCTAAAGCTCTTTCCACCCAAAAATGTGATCGGCTTAGAAGCCTCTGGTGGTGTCCCCCAGCCTGAGGTCCAAACTCCTCGTCAACCGGTGGTAGAAGCAGCGAGTGGGCCCCGCTAGTGTGTGAGCCGCAGCCCCTGGCTGCGCGTCCCAGGCCTTTCCCAGAGTCTGCGCATTCTCCTTGCCCTGGACTGGTCTCCCCTTCCTTCTCTGGCGAACTCCCACTCACCCTTAAGGCTAGCCCGAACATCCCTTCCTCCAGAAGCCTCTCCTCACAGTCCTATGTACTCACAGTTGCAGAAATGCTTTCCCCGGAGTTTCAGGTTTGCTACCTGTCTGAGTCGACCCCTACCTGCCTCTCCCACCAGACTGCAAGACACCGGGACCGTGGGCGCACTCGGCTCTTGCTCACGGTACCAGCAGTTGGCGCTGCAGCTGGTATAGAAAGGCGGATGTGTGTGTGTCAAGTGAATAGATGAACAGCCCCAAGGAACCTCATGGTTATGATGGGGAAACAATCTCAGATCAAGTCACTGGCCCACAGTGACTCAGCAAGGAAGGTGCAGAACTGGGCTGTCACTGCCGTCTGCTGCAGAACCTGCCTTCCCAAGCGCTCCTCTATCCCACACTGCCTGGAAAAGCTTCCATGAGGCAGGGCTGAGTTCTGTATAGAAAAGAGGCTGCAGGGAGACATTCTTATAGGAAGCTGGCAGCAGACCAGGCACCTGCCATGTCACAGGCACAGAGCAGCTAGACTAGCCTTTACTATTTTCAAGTCATGACCCAGCAATGAGTCACATCATCAATCTGATGGGTTGCAACCAACATCTTAAAAAACAAAACAGCAGAATATAAAATACAACTATATACTTACTACATAGAAAAAACTGTTTCCTCAAACTTTAGGTTACAGTATTTCTGCGGGTGCACCGAGTCAAGCTGTTACTGGCTAACACCAACAAAAAGTTTGAATGGCAATTGAACTAGAAGATTCTGAGATTCTGGAAAGGTTGAGATTCCAGAATTCTCCTGCCCCAACAGGAAACAGCAGAGCTGTAAGAACCCACTCCACCCCGGAGAGACCAGAGTAGGGTAAGAACATGCCTGGTAAACTCAGAGGCTCAGCAGCTTAGAGTGTGGTCTCCCTAGCACAGGCGACTCCAGAGCGAGGACACAGGGCTGGGAGGCAGGACAGGAGTCCCAAGTGGCTACTACTGCCTGGGTGTCTGCCCAGGGATCATCATCTTCTCTGACAACTGTCACTCAGCTTTGCAGGATTCAGTCGTCAATAAGCATGCCTGAGTAGCAGGACCCCAGGCCCAACATTGAGTCAATCAGATGTGCCCACCTTGAAACAAGAGACCCGTCCAGGACTGAGTGTAAAGCCGGGGCCTGTGGCATGCTGCGCTGGGCCAGTGCAAAGAGGCATGGGACAGACCCAGCTGCATGGAGGCTAAGGAGGCAGAAGCAAGCTGTGGGCCGTCACACATCACAGGTGAGTCGTCCCAGCTTTTTTTTTTTTCTCTGAGACAAAGTCTTGCTCTATCACCCAGGTTGGATGGAATGCAGTGACTTGATCTCGGCTCACTGCAACCTCCGCCTCCTGGGTAGATGAGATTACAGGTGCCCGCCACCACGGCCACCTAATTTTTGTATTTTTAGTAGAGACGGGGTTTCAACATCTTGGCCAGGTTGGTCTTGAACTCCTGACCTCGTGATCCACCCGCCTGGGCCTCCCAAAGTGCTGGGATTACAGGTGTGAACCACCGTGCCTGGCCTGGCTGCCCCAGCTCTTAACAGCTTCAGCTACCAGGTCCTCTTAGATCCATGGGCATCACATACCTCTGAACTCCAAAGGATGCCCATAATTCTGTATCAACAGAATTATGTTTCTTTTTTTATGTTTTTATGTTTCAGGAAGCTCAAGTTTATTTCTGATACCTGCAGCCAAACTGACCTTGCCTGAGACAGCAAACGACAATGAGGAGACTGAATGCAGGAGGCTCAGAGGGCAGAGGCTGCCTCTGTGTTGCTCTTGACTAGAAGCCTGGCACAGGGCTGGTGATCAAATAGGTACTTGCTGAATCAGTAAAAGAGCGAACAAGAGCAAGAACAAGCAGCAGAAGCAGATGAGCAAGTGACATTTACAACCCCACCATGCGTCACTGCCAAGCTGGGCACCCAGTACACTGAGCTCAGCAAACTCAGGTTATTTCCACTAAGAGGAGGACAATGAGGCAGGTAGAGGGGGCTCCCAGCAAGCAAGTGGGGACGCCAGCATGTGGGCTCAGGCCTCTCCAGGTTGGTGCCCCTGCTCCTCACAGTAACCCAGAACGAGGAGACAGGCGGCTGTCAGAAATGTGATGGCCACGAAACAGAGAAGCTGGAGATGAGGACGTGATGGGAGACGTGAGCCGGCAGGAGACAGAGAAGCAGAAAGCAGCAAAGAAGGGAGAACAAGGCCACCAGGTCCAGGGTCCCCGAGAGCCCGTTGAGGGCGGGACGTGCTCACCTAGCCGCCGGGGCCTCCAGCCCTTCACAGTTCGGCCCCTCTCCACGTCCACAAGGACCCTCCTGCCATCAATCTTCTTGCCGTCTGCGTGTTTGTAAGCGGCTGTAACAGATGTGGGGAGGGGGAGGGGAGGAGTCCCCAGAGGGTCCTCTAGTCAGGACAGGCCCGGGTCTACAGAATCCCCGCCCCGTGTCCCCATCATCACCCACACGCACACGCCCAACAGACAGCCAGGCAACTGACAGCCAGACCAACCCTCTCCCAAACCGGCGAAGGGCCTGCTCCATCTCAGCCTCTGCTTCCTCTCGGCGCCCCAACCACTCCTGGTCGAGGGAGATGTTCACCCTCACCCACCACCCCCTGGGCTCCCCCGTCCTTCCTCTCCCACATGATGGAACAGCCCCCTCCCGCCAGGGCGGCCAAAATCGCTGCAAAGAAACTGAAGGTTAACTCCACGCTGGACTCTGCTGTGGGGGAGGGGGCTCCTCCACAACCCCAAGCATGCACCCTGAGACACCAAGCCAGGGCAGGAGGCCCAGCTGGGACGCTCCGCACCCCAGACCACACCGGTTTTTCTGTTTTTGTTTTTTTTTGGAGGGGGGTGAGTGTGGGGGGAACAGACATCAGAACAGAAAATGAACCAGAAGGGGGTGGGAGAAATCTTCAGGAAATGGCAGGGAGCAGAGAGGCGGGTTATACACTCCCAGGGGGCCTGGTAGGGCCCCTGCAGCAGGGGAGAGGGGCAGTGGAGGAAGCATGGGGAGCCGTGCGGTGCTACTGAAAATCCCTGCCTTACCTGAGATGACTGACTCTGCCTCCCCCCCAGCCCCGCCCCATCTCGCCCTCCACACCCCCGGCTCAACACATGCTGGGAGCGCACCCCAGCCTGAGCCTGCCAGGAAAGGGGAGTCGTGGAGGGGAGATGGGGGAGAGGCTCACTGCTGCTCTCGGGTAGTGCACAGCAGAAGGCAAGCCTGAGGCCCTGGCCTGTGATCACGTGGGGCTATCGGGAAGGCCAAAAAGTCCCTGTTCCCCCACCCAGCCCTGGCCTAGGGGGCTGTCCTCAACCAACCGTAATACCCTGCCCCGCCCCAGCCCGCTCCCCCCCAAATAACAACCAGAGGAAGAGAAAAAGGTGCCATTTACCGATGCCGGCCTTGCGGGTGTCCAAACCGAGCGGGATGGGGGGGGCTCGGCAACTCCTGGGGGCCTGGCGAGGAGGCGGGCTTCCCGGGGGGGGACACGGGACCGCTTACCTGGAGCCCCCAAGCTTACCTGAGCACGCGCACAGACCCCACACCCACCACCATGGGGTCAGCTAAAGCTACAGGGAGGGGAAGTTGGGGGTTCTAGGGAGCCAGGAGAGGGAGAGGAACCACATCTCCTGTACCACCTGGAGACAGGCAGAGGATGTGGTGGACCCCAAAGAAATCTCAAGGAGGCCTTAGAGTCGGGGAGACGAGGATTATCATCCAAGCTGGGCTCTGGAAAGCCCTGGACTATCTCGTGTGAATTTACAAAGAAGGCTGGGGAGGCCTCAAAAACCTGTCCAACCTCACCAGTCCCCAAGTCACACTGAACTAGGCACATAGCCCACCCCCCGCGACTTCTCCACCTCCAACTCCATGCTCCCTCCCACCAGCTGCGTCTGCAGAGGCTGGCACACAGGGGTCCAGGAGACGGTGCTGCCCGTGCTCTGAGGAGGGGCCACTTGGCCCCTGAACCCACAGGAGGGGAGTGGGGAAAGGCATTTAAGGACCAGGATCAAAGTCAAGCGAAGGAACCCCGCTCGGGTTCAGAGTCCCAAACCCCAAAAGAGGCCCATCCCGGGAGGAACAGCAAAGAAAACATGTGATTGTGTTCGTCTAGGCCTCTCTCTCTCTTTCCCTCTCTCAAGTCTCTAGACAGTGGAAGGTTCTTTAGTAAAAACCTACTGACACCTTCAGCTGCTGGCAGCCTACCCCTTGGTCCCTCCCACACCCCAAGCCCCAATTCCATGCACTTTGGGGAGCTCCTGACCACCTCTGGAGAGCGGCTGGACACCACAGCCAGCCCCCTCAGGAGGCCTCAACCACAGTAAGGAAGACAGGAAGGGCGCAGAGCACCCCAAAACTAGCAGCCAAAAAGACTCTCCAGGGCCAGCACAGTAGCAGCCCCACAGAAAGCACGGGGGCAGGGAGGGAAGGCTGAAGGGTTCCAGTGGAGCCCTGGCCTGGTGCCCTGCCCTCGGTGTTCCCGCCACCTCGCCACTGACATCGCGAAGCCGGGTCATCAGAGGCTGGGTGGAACCCAAGCGGAGAGGCCACCGCCTTTCCTACCGGGTTCATCCTTCCCCTCCTGGGATCAGCAAGATTCTCGGAGAGCATACGGATCGGGGCAGGAGGGACAAAGGGCACCCAAACAAGGAAAGGGCCATGGGTGCGGGGAGGCTGCGGGGGCGACTGGGGCGGGAGGAGGGGCGCCTCGCTGCTCCTGAGCTGCCTGGCTAAGCTGGGCTGGTGTGCGGTGCTGAGTGATCTTACCCATGATACAAACCCTTATACCAACCATACACTGAGGTGTTGTAAGGGGAGCGTAAGCATCAGCTGCAAGCCAGCTGCGTGGTGGCTGCAGTGACAATAAGAACAATCAATTAATACGGCGGCCCCTGGACACGCCGCAGCCCTGCCCACCCTCCCCCACCCATCCCTGCCCATGTGGACGCCGCGGCAGCCTCAAAGGGGGCTTTGGAACTGTAGGGGCAGGCGCTCAACATGCCTATCACCCCACTGCCCACTGAGGAACAGGGTGGGGGGCCAGGGTTGGGGAGGCAGAGGGTCGGGTGGCCCAGCCCCAGTTCTACTGGGGGGGAAGAGAGGACAGGTTCAAAGGCCAGTCCTCATTGCAACCTGGCCACCCCCAACTTCAGTGGGGGGAATAATGGGGAGAGGCTCCCCCAAAATCCGACCCCTTCCCCCACCTCCAACTGGCCCCAGCCCCTCACCCAGTTCCCTCTTTGCCCCTGAGGTTCAACGTGTGACACTTACCTCCCCAGGTTCACACACACACACACGTTGTGGGGGATTTGGTTTTTTTTAAAAATCACGTATATAAAAAAAAAAAAGATACATCAGAAACAGAGGGAGGAGGAAGAGAGACACCGCTAATGTCAGGTGTGGCAGGGTGGGGGAGGGGACAGACTGGGAGGGGCTGGGGCAGCAGAGAAGTGAGAGCGGGTCAGAGGGCAAGGCTCGGCGGGAGGTACTCACAGTGCATGTCTCGCTCGTGTTCGTACTCAATGAAGGCATAGCCGCGGGGCTTTCCTGACCGCTTACTGTAGACCATGTGTATCTGTGGGGCGCATGGGGACAGGGGTGAGTCCCGCCACAGAGCGGCTCCACCCCACCAACCCCACAACAGCCTGCGCACCAGGCCCTGGGCCAGGTGAGGTCTCAGACCCTCTCTGTCCTTCAAGAGCCCTGAGTGACTTATGTTGTAATTGTAGGACCAGAGGGCACAGAGGCGGCTTCCTGGAGAAAATGACACTTAAGACCTAAAGAAAGAAGACAGATGAAGGAGGACAGTGAGGTGTCAGCCTGTCAGGTGGAAAAGCAGTAACTCCAGAGGTCCAATGGCCCGGTGGCAGGAGGGCAGGAGGTTGGGGATGCACTTCGGCAGAGCTGGCTCACGTACTGATGACAGAGAGCCCCAGGAGATGAGGCCACAAAGGTGAGCAGGCCCAGGGTCATCAAGCGCCCCAGTGCCAGGCCGAGAAGCATAGTCCCTGAGGAGCTGGGAAGGGTGTTGAGCAACGAAGGGCCAGTGTGGGTGGTCTATGTGGAGTCAGGAGGACACAAATGGACTTAGGGAAACAGGAGGGAGTTGTGAATGCCAATGGCACAGGGATTTTTTTTTTTTTGGAGGTGGAGTCTTGCTCTGTCACCCAGGCTGGAGTGCAATGGCACGATCTCAGCTCACTGCAACCTCCACCTCCGAGGTTCAACTGATTCTCCTGCCTCAGCCTCCCGAGTAGCTGGGATTACAGGCACGCGCCACCACACCTGGGTTATTTTTTGTATCTTTACTAAAGATACAACATGGTTTCACCATGTTGGCCAGGCTGCTCTTGAAATCCTGACCTCATGATCCCCCTCCTCGGCCTCCCAAAGTGCTGGGACTACAGGCATGAGCCACTGCACCTGGCCAGGGACAGGGGAGTTCTTTTTTTTTTTTTTTTTTGAGTTGGAGTCTCGCTCTGTTGCCCAGGCTGGAGTGCAGTGGCCGGATCTCAGCTCACTGCAAGCTCCGCCTCCTGGATCTACGCCATTCTCCTGCCTCAGCCTCCCGAGTAGCTGGGACTACAGGCGCCCGCCACCTCGCCCGGCTAGTTTTTTTATTTTTTTTGGTAGAGACGGGGTTTCACCGTGTTAGCCAGGCTGGTCTCGATCTCCTGACCTCGTGATCCGCCCGTCTCGGCCTCCCAAAGTGCTGGGATTACAGGCTTGAGCCACCGCGCCCGGCCGGGACAGGGGAGTTCTAAGAGAAAAAGCAAGGACATGTGCACAGCCAGGAAGGCTTGAGAGAATGTGGCATGCTGAGGGATGGGTCCCATCCCGAGGATGGCAGCAAGAGAAGGGGGGTGGGGGGTGGGGGTGGGGTGGAGGTCCATGAGGCCACACAGCTTGGGGAAGAGTCCTGTAAGGTCAGATGGTCACAGCTGGACATGTCCTAACATGCTAGGGACGCCGACCGCTGAGGAGATGGGGTCAGCTCTGGATGTCAGAAAGACCCCTCGGGGACCATGTAAGGGAGAACAATGGACAAGGAAGGGCTGTTGAGACAGAGGTGGCCAGAATGAACCAAGGAAGATTTCTGGGAGGTGACAGCATTTGAGCTGGTCCCTCAAGGATGGCTAGTTCTCCATTCACATCACTACCAGTCGGCAACCAACCGCTATCATGGATGAACCTGGGACCCCACAGCCTCCAAAACACAACCGAGATTCCTGACTCGAATGGGATCAGAGGGACACGGGTGGGGCCAAGGTTGTCACTGGACTGCGCAGGGCAGAACAACGTGTGTGTGTGTATACACACATATATACAGGCATATACAGATATATGCAAACACACACACAGACACGAGACACCACAATTGGCTAATATTTTGTATTTTTGTAGAGACAGGGTTTCGCCATGTTGGCCAGGCTGGTCTTGACTCCTGACTACAGCTGATCTGCCTGTCTTGCCCTCCAATGTGTTGGGATTACAGGCGTGAGCTACCACGCCCGGCCTACAATACCCTTTTTTTTTTTTAGATGGAGTCTTACTCTGCCACCCAGGCTGGAGTACAGTGGCGCGATCTTGGCTGACTGCAACCTCCGCTTCCCGGGTTCAAGCAATTCTCCTGCCTCAACCTCCTGAGTAGCTGGGATTACAGATGCCCGCTATCACGCCCAGCTAATTTTTGTACTTTTTTAAGTAGAGACCAGGTTTCACCACGTTGGTCAGACTGGTCTCGAACTCCTGACCTCAGGTGATCTGCCCATCTCGGCCTCCCAAAGTGTTGGGATTACAGGCATGAGCCACCACGCCTGGCCCAACAATATTTTTTTTCCCTTTTTGTGGAGAACGGGGTCTCACTATATTGCCCAGGCAGGTCTGGAACTCCTAGGTTTAAGCTATCCTCCCGCCTCTGCCTCCTTAAAAGCTGAGATTACAGGTGTGAGCCACCGCACCCGGCCTGACATGTATAAGTATTTTAAAAAGATGTATCAAAAACAGAGTAGGGAGGAGGAGACATGGCTAACATCAGTTTTCGTGTAGGGTGGCCTCAAGCCCTCACTACTGCCCAGGGAAGGCATGCGTCTCCCATGTTAGATAAAGGAAATCAGGCACAGCACTTAAGTGACTTAAAAGAAAATTGGGCTGGGCGCGGTGGCTCAAGCCTGTAATCCCAGCACTTTGGGAGGCCGAGACGGGCGGATCACGAGGTCGGGAGATCGAGACCATCCTGGTTAACACGGTGAAACCCCGTCTCTACTAAAAAATACAAAAAACTAGCCGGGCGCGGTGGCTCACGCCTGTAATCCCAGCACTTTGGGAGGCCGAGGCGGGCGGATCACAAGGTCAGGAGATCGAGACCACGGTGAAACCCCGTCTCTACTAAAAATACAAAAAATTAGCCGGGCGCGGTTGTGGGCGCCTGTAGTCCCAGCTACTCGGGAGGCTGAGGCAGGAGAATGGCGTGAACCCGGGAGGCGGAGCTTGCAGTGAGCCGAGATCGCGCCACTGCACTCCAGCCTGGGCGACAGAGCGAGACTCCGTCTCAAAAAAAAAAAAAAAAAAAAATACAAAAAACTAGCTGGGCGAGGTGGCGGGCGCCTGTAGTCCCAGCTACTCGGGAGGCTGAGGCAGGAGAATGGTGTGAACCCGGGAGGCGGAGCTTGCAGTGAGCCGAGATCCGGCCACTGCACTCCAGCCTGGGTGACAGCGCGAGACTCCGTCTCAAAAAAAAATAAAATAAAATAAAAAATAAAAAATAAAAAATAAAAATAGAAAATTGGTAAAACAAAGCCTTTCTCTAAAACAAGACTCAGCATACATATTCTGCCAAGACGCAAAGAGTATATATTTCCAGCTTTGACGGCCACATACTCTTGCAACAACCCAACCCTGCCTTACAACCAGTAGCAGCCAAAGACAATGTGTAAACAGACAGACCTGCCTGGCTGCGCAGCAGGAAGACTTTATTACAAGCAGTGAGTCTGCGGTTTGCCAACCCCTGCTCTCAATCAACCACCAGCAGTCATTACTTCTCATTTTACTTCTGCTACCCAAGGTCTGCTGCATGGAAATACAGTCAGGATGCACAAACCCAGGCCCTGAAATGCTGTGAGCCATGCTCAGGGCTGGGACCTCTCTCCCTCCCTTTTAGGATACGGCCCCTCCTCCATGCACCCCCAATTCAAACACCCTGATCCCACTCCACTTACTCTTTTGATGGGTCCGTACACCTCAAACTCTCTCCGGAGCTTGGATTCTGTTGTGTCATAGTTCTACAAGGAGATGAGTATGACGTTAAATGGGAGAACAGAGCTGTCCCACAGCTCCTGGAACATTCCCCAGTACCTAGCCTATCTGCCCTTTGGGCCAGACCCAGGCTCTCAGCAGCGTGGGGTTCCAGGAGCTAGGAACTGGGGACTTACCACTCTCGCCACGAAGAGAGTCTTGAAGGCATCACCCTGAGCATTGGGATCATTGTGAGGGTCCCCTGTGCAGGAAGAAGGGAATTTTGTAAGTTGAAGGTGTCCATGGTCTCAGGTAGGAAAACAAATACGATGGGCAGAGGCCAAGAAGAAAACAGTGGCACTGAGAGAGGCCCCTAGCTGGAGGAACATGGGTGGTGACCTGGCAACCTCAGGCACGCCCCTCTCTGAACCTGTTTCTCTGAGGCACAGTGGGCTTTATCAGAGTGGCTGAGAGATAATCCAGGCTGCTGAGGGGAGGAGGTAAGGCTGACTTCAAGCTGACAGGATGTGGCAGGCCCAACTGCCATTTCAGACCTACATAAACCCTAAGGGCCCCATCGCTCCCAGATGCAAGGTGATCCAAACAGTAACAGCCCAACTGGGCCTCCCTGGAAATGCAGCTGATGCCCCCAGGACCCATCAAAAGAGTAAGTGGAGTGGGTCAGGGTGTTTGAACTGGGGGTACCTGAAGGAGGGATCCTATCCTGAAAGGGAGGGAAAGGTCCTTCCTGTAGGCAGGGCCACACTGCCACCCACTGGACACAGACTGCAACTACAGCCCACAGGAAAACCTGAGACCAAGCCACCCCAGGGCTGCGAATGAGAGCCAGAAGAGCAAAAGCTAAGTAAGCTCTGCTTTCCCGTCTGTGCCCTGTGTCTCTAAAAGGAACCCAGGAAGTGACGAGCATCAGATTAGATCCTCACTCCAGCCTCGCTGTGAGGCAAACTGTCCTACCTGGCGACTAAGGAATAACAATCTCCAAAGAAAAGAGCCAGGAATCTCCTGAGAAACCAATTCCATAGTGATCCTGCTGAGTGAGGCCTGGGAATAAGTCCTTTTCACCAAATATGGCGGCCCCAGCACATAACGACCCTGACTCCTGCCGGGGCCTTAAGGACACTCTGCTGGTTCTTCCATGGCATAGGGCTCCCCTCAGAAGCCCTGTCACATTCTGGGAGAGTATGAGAAAAGGAGTAACATTAACCCAGAGGTTGCAATTGTTTGAACTGCAGACGTGCGAAAAATCAGACCCTGGCGATGACCCTGAGCAGGATGTAAATAACTCCCACAAGCTTAGCATTCCAATAATGGAACACTAGGCATAAAATTTACTGAGCACATACTATGGCCCAGACACAGTGCTGGACACTGATATTTATTTATTACTGTTTTGCCAATGGAAGCAAAACAGAACTCGAGACACAGAAAAAGGGAGGTGTCAAAGTGGCAAAGGGCCAAGGCAGACTTCACCTCTCACCCCAGGCACTCGAACTACCAGGCTCCTTCCCCGAACCCCGAGTGCTACCTTTTCAGGAAGACGGTGTGGGTGTTGCCAGAAGCTAGAGAAATAAAGTATCAGATTTTTTTTTTGAGACAGAGTGTCACTCTTGGTGCTCAAACTGGAGTGCAGTGGTGCCATCTTGGCTCACTGCAACCTCCGCCTCCCGGGTTCAAGCGATTCTCCTGCTTCAGCCTCCCAAGTAGCTGGGACTACAGACACACACCACCACGCCCAGCTAGTCTTTTGTACTTTTAGTAGAGACGGGGTTTCACTATGTTGGCCAGGCTGGTCTCGAACTCCTGACCTCAGGTGATCTACCTGCCTCAGCCTCCCAAAGTGCTGCCATTACAGGCGTCAGCCACCATGCCTGGCCTAAGGGATGTTTTAGAAAGCAGAAGCTTGAGCCACAATTTAAGGGAATCGCTATCTGGGACGAATGGAAATATCTGAAAACAACTCCATCTCGGTGTTCTCCCCACCCACTCCTCAAAGTTGCTTGCCAGGCTGGGCTCGGTGGATCACACCTGTAATCCCAGCAATTTGGGAGGCTAAGGCAGACGGATCACCTGAGGTCAGGAGTTCGAGATCAGCCTGGTCAACATGGCAAAACCCCATCTCTACTAAAAATACAAAATTACCAGAGTGTGGAGGTGTGCGCCTGCAGTCCCAGCTACTCAGGAGGCTGAGGCAGGGGAATCACTTGAACCTGGGAGGCGGAGGTTGCAGTGAGCCAAGATCGTGCCACTGCACTCCAGCTGGGGCAATAAAGCGAGACTCTGCCTCAAAAAAAAAACAAAAAAGTTCCTTGCCATACCACATCCCTGAGCGTTGTAATTTTCTATGGCCAGGTCTCTCAATTTGCACTGGCTTTTTTTTTTTTTTTTTTTCCTGCACCAGCTAACTCTCATTCATTCAAAAGTAATTCTTTTTTTTTTTTGCCGATGTTTGTGCTTTTGTAAATAGGTAACTCTTTTTTTTTTTTTTAGACGGAGTCTCGCTCTGTCGCGTAGGCTGGAGTGCAGTGGCCAGATCTCAGCTCACTGCAAGCTCCGCCTCCCAGGTTTACGCCATTCTCCTGCCTCAGCCTCCTGAGTAGCTGGGACTACAGGCGCCTGCCACCTCGCCCAGCTAGTTTTTTTGTACCTTTTAGTAAAGACGGGGTTTCACCGTGTTCGCCAGGATGGTCTCGATCTCCTGACCTCATGATCCGCCCATCTCGGCCTCCCAAAGTGCTGGGATTACAGGCTTGAGCCACTGCACCCGGCCGTAAATAGGTAACTCTTAAGCATCTACTATGTGCCTGGAAATACTATAGTTGTTGGGGATTTGGCAGTAAACAAGACAAAAAAGGCTGGCCGGGCGCGGTGTCTCATGCTTGTAATCTCAGCACTTTGGGAGGCCAAGGCGGGCGGATCACGAGATCAGGAGATGGAGACCATCCTAGCGAATACTGTGAAACCCCATCTCTAATAAAAATACAAAAAAATTAGCCGGGCGTGGCGGCAGGCGCCTGTAGTCCCAGCTACTCGGGAGGCTGAGGCAGGAGAATGGCATGAACCCGGGGGGCGGAGCTTGCAGTGAGTGGAGATCGTGTCACTCCAGCCTGGGCAACAGAGCGAGACTCCATCTCAAAAAAAAAAAAAAGGGTGCTGGGCGCAGTGGCTCACAGCTGTAATCCCAGCATTTTGGGAGGCGGAGGCAGGCGGATCACTTGCAACCAGGAGTTCGAGACCAGCCGACCAACATAGCAAAACATCGTCTCTACTAAAAATACACAAAAAATTAGCTGGGCATGGTCCAGCTACTCAGGAGGCTAAGACAAGAGAATCGCTTGAACCAGGGAGGCGACGAAGGCTGTAGTAAGCTGAGATCACGCCACTGCAGTCCATCCCGGGCAACACAGTGAGACTGTCTCAAAAAAAAAAAAAAAAGACAAAAAAGGTGTCTACCCTCATGGGGTTCCTATGCTAATGGAAGAAGTAAATAAGGAGATCATATGATCACATCAGATGACCAGAGATAGAAACAGGTGATTTTATAAGGCAGGCTAGGAAAGGCCTCATAAGATGCTAATATTTAATGAGGAGCTGAAGGTTGTCACAGCAGCAAAGGAACACACCCAGCAACACCAGACAGCAGGCATTCTAACAGTTACTGCGGAACACTACAGTGGGACCAATGAATGCTGCAGGGTTGGGGGGTAGAGAAGGCCAAACAACAGCTGAGCTTCCTGAAGGACAGCCGTAAGGAAACCACCCCAGCGCACCGCCTGAGTTTCCTGGAGTGCTTGCTTACCTGGGGTGGGGGGGCCACAAATGTGCCTAAACGTAAAAGAAAATGCAGCAAAGCAATGGTACCCAAGTCCTGAAGACAGAGCACGAAAGCTCAAAAAAGGTAGTACAGACCCAAGGCCAGGCAGTGCCCCACCTGTGTATGCGTGCAGAGCCCTGCCAGCACCTCTCCCTTAGGAAATCATTGGTTAGGGGCTCATCTTAACCCAGAGCAGCCCAGAGCAGAGACTCAAAGGAACTGGGCCGTGGAGTCGGGAATTAGGCTTTGAGGTGCTCGAGGTCCCATCTCCGAACTCTCACTCTTTGTAAGCGTGCTTGCCTCAACAAGCCTCCATTTCTTTATCTTAGAAATGGGAGTAGCAACCCCCGCTGCACTTGGAAGCTGTGAGAAGTCAGTAACACGAAGTACAAGTGCTCAGCAAGGAGGCACGGTCCCCCTGACGGGAGCTGTTCATTGTGATAAGGCACAGCAAGCTTCTATAGTTACGAGTGAAGGCTCTGAAGGGCACAGAAACCCTACTGAACTTGATCCGTTCTTTTATTTCTTTTCTATTATGGAGAAGTTCAAGCACTTAATGGAAGTAGAGAACAGTACAATGAACTCTCATGAGCCCGCTTCCATTATCAACATGTGGCCTGACTTGTTTCATCCCTATCCTCCCACAGCCCACGGCGTTGTTTTTTATTTGTTTGTTTTTGTTTTTTGAGATGGAGTCTCGCTCTGTCACCCAGACTGGAGTGCAGTGGCATGACCTCAGCTCACCCCAACCTCTGCATCCCGAGTTCAAGTGATTCTCCTGCCTCAGCCTCCCAAGTAGTCGGGATTACAGGCCCCTGCCACCACACCTGGATAATTTTTATATTTTCACTTGAGACAGGATTTCACCATATTCACCACTTGAACTCCTGACCAGCCTGGATCACTCAAGTGATCTTCCCACCTCAGCCTCCCAGAGTGCTGTGATTACAGGCGTGAGCCACCGCGACCAGCTGAATTATTTTAAATGAAATTCAAGATAGCACACCACTTTGGTCTCTAATAAAGACTTTTAAACATCATAACCACAGTGCTACTATTACATCTTAAAGAGCTAATATTTACTAATTCCTTAACCTCATCTATGATCCAGTGTCCAAATTCCTCAATTGGAACTTGTTTGTTTGTTTGTTTTGAGATGGAGTTTTGCTCTTATTGCCCAGGCTGGAGTGCAGTGGCGCGATCTCGGCTCACTGCAACCTCCGCCTCCCGTGTTCAAGCAATTCTCGTGCCTCAGCCTCCCGAGTAGCTGGGATTACAGGAGCCCACAACAACGCCTGGCTAGTTTGGTTTTTTATATATATATATTTTTAGTAGAGACAAGGTTTCACCATGTTGGCCAGGCTGGTCTCAAACCCCTAACCTCAGGTGATCTGCCCGCCTCGGCCTCCCAAAGGTGCTGCGATTATAGGCGTGAGCCTCCGTGCCCAGCCTGGAACTTTTTTTTTTTTTTGAGACGCAGTCTTGCTCTGTCACCCAGGCTGGAGTGCAATGGCGTGATCTCGGCTCACTGCAACCTCCGCCTCCCAGGTTCAAGCGATTGTCCTGCCTCAGCCTCCTAGGTGGCTGGGATTACAGGTGCATGCCACCACATCCAGCTAATTTTTGTATTCTTGGTAGAGACAGGGTTTCACCATGTTGGCCAGGTTGGTCTTGAACTCCTGACCTCAGGTGACCCATCTGCCTTGCAGGATTACAGGCGTAAGCCACCATGCCCGGGCGGAACTGTTTTTAAAAAGCATTTCTGGCCGGGTGTGGTGGCTCACGCCTGTAATCCCAACACTTTGGGAGGCTGAGGCGGGCGGATCACCTGAGGTCAGGAGTTCAAAAACAGCCTGACCAACATGGAGAAACTCCATCTCTACTAAAAATACAAAATTAGCCAGGCATGGTGGCGCATGCCTATAATCCCAGCTACTCAGGAGGCAGGAGAATCGCTTCAAAGAACATTTTTGGCTGGGTATGGTGGCTCACACCTGTAATCCCAGCACTTTGGGAGGCCGAGGCAGGAGGATCACTTGAGCCCAGGAATTCAAGACCAGCCTGGGCACCATAGTGAGATCCCATCTCAATTTTAAAGTTTTTCTAGAAAAGGAAAAAAAAAAAAAGACCCACAGTGGATTTTGGTTGGTTAAGACATAGATAAACTAGGCTGGGTGCAATGGCTCACGCCTGTAATCTCAGCACCTTGGGAGGTTGAGGCAGGTGGATCACAAGGTCAGAAGTTCGAGACCAGCCTGGCCAATACAGTGAAACTCCATCTCTACTAAAATTACAAAAATTAGCCGGGCATGGTGGCGCACACCTATAGTCCCAGCTGCTCAGGAGGCTGAGGCAGGAGAATTGCTTGAACCCGGGAGGTGGAGGTTGCAGTGAGCCAAGATAGTACCATTGCACTCCAGCCCGGGTGAGAGAGTGTGACTCCGTCTCAAAAAAAAAAAAAAAAAAAAAAAATGGCAGGGAGGGCTAGGCACAGTGGCTCATGCCTGTAACCCCAGCACTGTGGGAGGCCTAGGCGGGCAGATCTCAAGGTCAAGAGATCTAGACGATCCTGGCCAACATGCTGAAACTCTGTCTCTACTAAAAATACAAAAATTAGTTGGGCGTGGTGACACACGCCTGTAGTTCCAGCTACTTGGGGGGCTGAGGCAGGAGAATCACTTGAATCCGGGAGGCGGAGGCTGCGGTGAGCCAAGATCGCGCCACTGCAGCCTGGCGACAGAGCGAGGCTCTCTCTCAAAAAAAAAAAAAAAAGACATAGGTAAACTAGTTATAGCAGACTGTGACTGTGCTGTCCAGGCAAGAGGTGACCTGGGTGGTGGTGATAGACACAAAAAGAAGAGTCAGGTTTGTGACACTTAGAAAGTAACACAAATAGGTCTTGGTGAGAGACTGAGCAAAGGGTTAGAAAAGGTGTTAGAAACAAACTGCATGGCAAAAAATGAGGTCATGACCAGCACACTTGAATGTCTACGTCCCAGAGAAAACACCCAAAGGAAACCAGGTTGGCGGCAAGGGAAAACCCCTGTGGTTTGGACACTGATTCTGAGATGCCTCTGAGGCATCTGAGGAAGGACATCAAGGCAGCGTTCTGACAGCCAGTGTCCAAAGAGTGCACCACCAGATGCCTCTGTCACACTTCTGTGTAAGCACCCTGAGGAAACCCTGCACTCCAGGATTTGGAGGAAAGGGATTCATTGAAGTTCACAGGTATAGGAGGAAAACCTGTCTTCTCACTAGAGTCACGTCATGTTCTGAGAAGTGCGTCATTTGATGGTGATATCGATATGCAAACATGAGACGGCACTTCCGCGAGCCTAGATGGTATACCTCACAACACTCCCAGGCTAGAGGGTGCGTCCCACTGCTCCGAGGCCAAGCATGTTACTACGCCAAATACTACAGCAACCCTAACACAATACTAAGTATTTGTGCATCTAAACGTATCTAAGCATAGAAAAGGTACAGTAAAAATATGGTATAATTTTTTTTTTTTTAGATGGATTTTCGGTCTTGTTGCCCAGGCTGGGTTGCAGAGAGCGGACGCGATCTCGGCTCACTGCAACCTCCGCCTTCCGGAGATTCTCCTGCCTCAGTCTCCCAAGTAGCTGGGATTACAGGAGCCCGCCACCACGCCCGGCTAATTTTTGTACTTTTAGTAGAGACAGGATTTCACCATGTTGGCCAGGCTGGTCTTGAACTCCCGACCTCATGATCCACCCGCCTTGGTCTCCCAAAGTGCTGGGATTACAGAAGTGAGCCACTGCACTCGGGAAAATATGGTATAATCTTATAGGATCACCATCACACCCACAGTCCCCTGCTGACTGAAACACTGTTATGCTGCGTGTGACTGTACAGTTTTCACCCTCACAATAAAGAGCCACTGGAGGTTGACATCTGACCCTCTTATGAGTTTGCTTAATGGCAACAATATATCTGTCTTGTACTCCAATTCCTCCTCTATGTGGAGGGGATGGAACAACCTCAGCCCAAGGGTTGAGGAGCTAACGTTAGAGCCAGGACAGATCCACTCGCCCACAACTCATCGCCTCAGCCTGTGACTCCCAGCTAGGTTGTGGGAGTCCCTTAACTGTCCTCCCCTGCAGGAGGAGCCCAAGGTACTGGGGTCTCCCTTCCTGCCAACTTTTACCCTATGTTCTGCTGCTGAAAAGCCTAAACCAAAAACAGTGCTTGCCAAGTGGCAGGGGCTAAATAAATGAACTAACAACCCTGCTCCCTGCAAAACAGGCTTTGGGTGACAGCAGGGTCCTGGGTATGACCTGGGAAGAACACAGAGGGTTTGGGGGAGGAGAGAGCCGAATGGTGGATGAGAGACTTACACATTTTAAGCTCTGTCTCCACTTCTTGCTGTCGCCGCTCAATCTTTTCCCGTCTCTGTCAAGAGAAAGGGAAAGTAGAGAAGTAAATGCAGATAGAAGTGTCCTAGTGTCAAGGACCATTTGGAAACAGTGGCAAAACAGGGGGTCAGGAAGCAACAATGACATACTTTCCTCTCCATGCGCTCCTCTCGGGTTTCTGCACGAGTTGGAGGCGGGGCATCTCGAGGGTCCTGGGAACAAGAAGAGAGGTGACAGGGTGGGAAGGACTAGGGGAAATGGCAAGGGTCACTCACCAAAGAAATAAGCAGGTCAACCCTCCCACCCCCACCCCCTACAAAAATAAACATCCACTCACACTTCCCCTGTCACAGTGCAGGGAGGGGAGTGGCACAGATCAAAGCATGGTCTGCAGCCACGCACAGTGGCTTTCCACTTGTAATCCCAGCACTTTGGGAGGACGACACAGGAAGAATGCTTGAGCCTAGGGGTTTCAGACTAGCCTGGGAAACAGTGAAACACCATCTCTACAAAAAATTTAAAAATTAGCCAGGTGTAATGGCACACACCTATAGTCCCAGCTACTAGGGAGGCTGAGGGGGGAAGAATCTTTTGGGCACCAGAGGTTAAGGCTGCCGTGAGCCATGATTGTGACACTGCACTCCAGCCTGGGTGACAGAATAAGACCCTGTCTCAAAAACTAAGCATGGTCCATGGACCAGTACTATCCAAACTGTTGCTGGACTGTGATAAGTACAGGTAAGTACAGAAACCATGAGTAAGTGTTCAGAAACTTCTACAGTAATTTCACAGTTTGATGTCCACTGACTGTAATATAAATTTGGTCTTTTATTCTGCAGGTCTTTTTTTTTTTTTTTTTGAGACGAAGTCGTGCTCTGCTGCCCAGACTGGAGTGCAATGGTGCGATCTGAGCTCACTGCAACCTCTGCTTCCCGGGTTCAAGCGATTCTAAACCCCACTTTCCCCTCTGTGTTTCTGTGTCTCTAAAAGGAACCCAGGAACCGACTAGAATCCTTCAAGCGGTTCTCCTGCCTAAGCCTCCTGAGTACCTCGGCTTACACGCACACGACAGCATGTTGGCTAGTTTTTGCATTTTTAGTAGAGATGGGGGTTTCACCATGTTGGCCTGGCTGGTCTCGAACCCCTGTCTGAGGTCTTTCTTTAAAAAGTAATTCTATCATATATACCAAAAGCAAACAGATTGGAAATAGTATCTATCCTTCACCAAAAACAGTTTAAAAAGCACTGGTACGGGTGACATCTAGCTTAAGAATACAGTGTTTAGAAAACACATTGCTTCTCACAGCTCCAAGTATCACTTGCATTGAACAAACTGCCAGAGGATGTGATGGGAATGAGTGATGACAAGGCCCTGCTGATGAGTGCCAGTGAAGAGGACCAGGCCTGAAACAACATGAGCTGACAGAACAGGGCTCCAAAGCCCACAACTGCACACCCTCTGAGGGCCAAGGCAGTTCTTCAAGGTCTCACCAACTACACATTAAATAGGAACTGGCTGGTGGGGTGCGGTGGCTCACGCCTGTAATCCCAACACTTTGGGAGGCCGAGGCAGGCAGATCACAAGGTTAGGAGTTTGAGACCATCCCGACCAACATGGTGAAACCCCCTTTACAAAAAATACAAAAATTAGCCAGGCATGGTAGCGCATGCCTGTAATCCCAGCTACCCAGGAGGCTGAGGCAGGAGAATCCCTGGAACCCCAGGAGGCAGAGGTTGCAGTGAGCCAAGATCGTGCCACTGCACTACAGCCTGGGCAACAGAGCGATACTCCGTCTCAAAAGAAAAAAAAAAAGTACCTGGCTACCAGGCATGGTGGCTCACACCTGTAATCCCAGCACTCTGGGAGGCCAAGGAGGGTGGATCACCTGAGGCTAGGAGTTCGAAACCAGCCTGGCCAAAATGGTGAAACCCCATCTCTACTAAAAATACAAAACTAGCCAGGCGTGGTGGCGCATCCCTGTACCCCCAGCTACTTGAGAGGCTGAGGCAGGAGAACTGCTTGAATCAGAGGTTGCAGTGAGCTAAAATCACGCCACTGCACTCTAGCCTGGGCAACAGAGCAAAACTGTCTCATAAATAAATAACTAGTGGCCGGGCGCGGTGGCTCACGCCTGTAATCCCAGCACTTTGGGAGGCCGAGGCGGGCGGATCACAAGGTCAGGAGATGGAGACCACGGTGAAACCCCGTCTCTACTAAAAATTACAAAAAATTAGCCGGGCGCGGTTGTGGGCGCCTGTAGTCCCAGCTACTCGGGAGGCTGAGGCAGGAGAATGGCGTGAACCCGGGAGGCGGAGCTTGCAGTGAGCCGAGATCGCGCCACTGCACTCCAGCCTGGGCTGGGCGACAGAGCAAGACTCCGTCTCAAAAAAAAAAAAAAAAAAAAAAAAAAAAAATTAAAAAAAAAATAAATAACTAGTAACTGAGACCAGGCACGGTGGCTCACGCCTGTAATCCCAGCACTTTGGGAGGCCAAGGTGGGCGGATCACGAAGTCAGGAGATCCAGACCATCCTGGCTAACACGGTGAAACCCCGTTTCTACTAAAAATACAAAAAATTAGCCGGGCGTGGTGGCAGGCACCTGTAGTCCCAGCTACTCCGGAGGCTGAGGCAGGAGAATGGCGTGAACCCAGGAGGCGGAGCTTGCAGTGAGCTGAGATCGCACCACTGCACTCTAGCCTGGGCGACAGAGCAAGACTCCCTCTCAAATAAATAAATAAATAAATAGAAACTGGCACATGACCTGCATCATCAAAGGGCACCTACCACCGCCTGTGCCCATTAAGTTAATTTAACTGGCCAGTAACACTTCTCAAATGCGGGTTCACCAAGGGTGGCAAATCCCACTGAAGATACACCTTTCTGTTATCTATGAACTTCTGCTGTGCAACTCCCTCGCCTCCAGCTGCCCTTCCCTACGCAATGCCAGAATGTTCTTGTAACTTCTGGCTATGTGCCAGTTTTTCTCAGGTGTGCTCTGATGCACCTAGGAGAAGACCTTTGTCATCCCATTTCACAAATAAAAACACAGAGGTCCAGGAGCCTAAGTCATTCATTCCTATTTACCCCGAAGGTGCAGAGCTAAGATCCCCATCTGCAGTTTTAAGTCCTCCAATACTCAATACTGGGTGCTAAGTCTTTATGAACATCATCTTATTAACAATAAAAACAGTAAACAAAGTAACAAAGGCTGACACGTGCTGACTGGTTGGTGCCAAGCCCCTGATATACACTTTGCCATTTAATTCTCCAGCATTATGAGGGTGCTACCACTATCCCCTTGCTAAAGATAAAGAAACCAATGCATGAAGAGGATACAACATTTGCCCAAAGTCAGAGCTGATAAATGGTGCGGGTTAAGTGCCAATCTTCAACCACTACTCACTGAATTTTCACAAAAATTCTACAAAAGGGGTACTATCAAACCCTACTTTTTTTTTGAGACAGTCTTCTTCTGTTGCCCAGGCTGGAGTGCAGTGGCACGATCTCAGCTCATTGCAACCTCCACCTCCTGGGTTCAAGTGATTCTCGTGCCTCAGCCTCCCAAGGAGCTGGAATTACAGGCATCATCATGCCCGGCTAATTTTTGTTATTTTTAGTAGAGACGGGGTTTCACCATGTTGGTCAGGCTGGTCTTGAACTCTTCACCTCAGGTGATCCACCTGCCTCAGCCTCCCAAAGTACTGGGATTACACGCGTGAGCCACCGCACTGGGCCACAACCCCACTTTAAAAAAAATTTTTTTTTTTTTGAGAGACAAAGTCCTGCTCTGTCACCCAGGCCGGAGTATAGCGGCACAATCACAGAGCACTTCAGTCCCCAACTCCTGGGCTCAAGCAATCCTCCCATCTCAGCCTCCTGAGTAGCTAGAACTACTGCTGCACTCGACCACACCCGGCACCCGGCTGCAACCCCATTTAAAACAGCGAAACTGAGGATCACAAAGATTAAGCCCCTCGCTTAAATCACACAGCTAGCAAAATAGTCAGAGGCTGGACTCGCAAATCCAACCCCTTGCTCCCCAGAACCCAAACCATTCCTGGCCTGCTCAGTGAACTCACCTCAAACTCTCGAATGTACGGCGCAATGCCACAGTAAGGTTGATTGTGGTGTTTTTCATGTGGCAGTTTCTCCAGGGGTGGCAGGTATGGGATAGGGTCACGGGGGGCAAAGAGGGCCAGAAGGTTGGGCGGCAGGAACTGGGTCATCTTGCCAAGTCTGAGAGCAGAAGCAGGACAGCCTTAGGTTAGATCGGGTCTGCAGAGAAAGCCCCTATTACTCCTTGACTCTCAAAGTAAGAAAGAAAGGAGAAAAGTCTCGGAATTAAAACAGGCTTTGTAACGGCAGAGAACGGTCCTGTGTTACGGAGAAAAGGGTAAAAGTCTTGTTGGAGGTGGAGGTGAAAGGCCGGTAAAAGACACAAAAATAAAGGCTGAAAAAGGGTTCCTGAGTAGTGAAGTCTCAGAGTCCTGAGACACGAGCTGTGGGGCGGAGAGGTTGCCTGGGAATTTCTGGGGGAATCAAAGACCCGAGGAGGGAGGCCCAGGGCAGTTGTGGCTGCTCGTCCCGTACCGTGGACAGCAAATTACTAGACGCAGTTTGCAAGGGCCTGGGGGTCGGAAGTCTCCGAGCAAAGAAAGAGAAACATAAGGAGCGAAGCCCCAAAACCAAGCGATTGTGGGTAACAGATCTGGGCCCCGCAAAGGCGAAAGGAATTATGGGTAAGGGTCCAGGACAACATAGAAAAACGAAAAAGAAAAAAGGCTACACACCGCAAGGGCCTGTGGGTAGGGAACCGCGAGGGCGATGTGGGGACCGGGCGTGGGTGCCCAGAGAACTCGGGGTCCGGGAAAGGGATGCAAAAGTGACCTGTGGCGAGGACGCGGGAAGGGGGCCTGGCCGCGGGGAAGAGGCCCGGGCCCACCGCTGGGGCTTCTGGGTAGCGGCCCCGCTCCCCGTCGGGCCACTCAGTCACACTCACTCGCCGCGCAGCGCCCTCCTAGCTCTGGTGTCTGTCCGGAGGCTCGCGGCGGCTGCGGCGGCCCCTCAGCAACAACAGCTCCTGCTTGGGCTTCCACTCTGGGGGCGTCCGCGTCCGTCTGATTCCGTCGCCCGCGCAGCGAGCGCACCAGGCCGCTGCTCAGGAACCCGCGCGGCCTCGGCTAGCGACTGGAGCAGGGGGTGGGTCCCGGCCGCAAATCCCTCCGCCGTCTGCACTGCGCACGCGCCGCGCGAGGCCAAGCTCAACCCACACGCTAGGACCCGGCGCCGCCGCGGCAACAGCGCACGCGCGAGGTCACCACCCCGCCTTCGGGCACCTTGAGTATTTCAACCGCCGGGAGCTGGCGTCTGCACTGCGCGCGCGCGCTTAGCCCCAAGCCGCCCCTCCACCTCTCGCTTTCCGCTCCAAACCGCCTATGTCCGCGAGGCTCTCCCTGATGCTCCGCCCCTTTCCAATCACACTTCCCGGATCTTGCGCGCATGCGTTCTGCGTAGTGAACTATAATGTACCTCTCCGCCGACTAGCAAAGAGTCCCTAAGTGAATGGCCTGATTGCGTTGATGTTTAATCTAGTCAATCGATAACTGTTCATCGAGCATCTCGTGTGTGCTAGGCACTGTCTGGGCTTTGGGGCTACAGCACGTGATTAAAGCAAAGTCTTCTCCTGCTAGGGCTTACACTGTACTGGGAGAGACAATAAAAGCATTTAACTGAGTAAAGATAATTTGAGGCCGGGCGCGGTGGATCACGCATGTAATCCCAGAACTTTGGGAAGCTGAGGCGGTCGGATCACCTGAGGTCAGGAGTGCGAGACCAACCTGACCAACATGGTGAAAGCCCGTCTCTACTAAAAATACAAAAATTATCCGGGCGTGGCGGTGCGCGCCTGTAATCCCAGTTACTCGGGAGGCTGTGGCAGGAGAATCGCTTGAACTTGGGAGGCTGAGTTTGCAGTGAGCCGAGGTCGTGCCATTGCACTCCAGCCTGGGCGACAGAGCGACTCCGTCTCAAAAATAAATAAATATAAAAAATAAAAGATATTTTGAGATAGTGGCCAGCATAATGAAGAACGATGGAGCAGAATAAAGGGATGGGAAATGAGAGCGAGTCTATTTTGATAATGGAAGCCTCTTCTGAAGAGGCAACATTTGAACAAAAACCAGATAGAAGCGAGATCTGGAGGCGGGGGGGAGCGGGGGGTGGTGTTTAACAGTTTAAGTGCAAAGGTCCTGAGCGAGGACCAGATGGCAGAAATCTCAGGTTGTTAGCCATGAGATCAGAGAGCTGGCACTTAAGTTATTTGAAGCCCTGTTGTTAAGTATCTTAAGTTTTGTGGATAGATTCAATAGCCTGTTTAATAACTAAATTACTGCAAAATTCAATTGACTAATTTTATGTTTCAATAAAAAGGCCAAGTGCAGTGGCTCACACCTGTAATCCCAGCACTTTGGGAGGCCAAGGCGGGTGGATCACTTGAGGAGTTCGAGACCAGCCTGGCCAACATGGTGAAATCCCATCTCTACTAAAAATGCAAAAATTAGCTGAGAGTGGTGGCACACACCTGTAATTCTAGCTACTCGGGAAGCTGAGGCAGGAGAATTTCTTGAACCCAGGAGGCAGAGATTGTGCCACTGTACTCCAGCCAGGGCAACAGAGTGAGAATGTGTCTCAAAAAAACAAACAAAATAGGCCGGGTGTGGTGGCTCACATCTGTAATCCCAGCACTTTGGGAGGCCACGGTAGGAGGATCCCTGAGACCAGGAGTTCAAGACCAGCCTGGGCAACATGGCGAAACCCCTTCTCTACTAAAAATACAAAAATTAGCTGGACATGGTGGCAGGCACCTGTAATCCCAGCTACTTCGAAGGCTAAGGCAGGAGAATTGCTTGAACCTGGGAGGTGGAGGTTGCAGTGAGCTGAGATTGTGCCACTGCACTCCAGCCTGGACAGAGCAAGACTCTATCTCAAAAAATAATAATGATGACTGGGCACAGTGGCTCACACCTGTAATCCCAGCACTTTGGGAGGCCGAGGCAGGCAGATCATGAGGTCAGGAGATTGAGACCATCCTGGCCAACATGGTGAAACCCCATCTCTATTAAAACTACAAAAATTAGCTGGGCATGGTGGCCTGTGCCTGTTGTCCCAGTTACTTGGGAGGCTGAGGCAGAAGAATCGCTTGAACCCGGGAAGCAGAGGTTGCGGTGAGCCAAGATTGCGCCACTATACTCCAGCCTGGCAACAGAGTGAGACTTTGTCTCAAAAAAACAAAACAACAACAATAAAAAAAAAAATTATAATAAAATAAAAGGGAGAAATCTGCCAAAGGAAAGGGATAATAGGCTTAACAGAAGTCTGGCCGGGTGCAGTGGCTCATGCGTGTAATCCCAGCACTTTGGGAGGCCGAGGCGGGTGGATCACGAGGTCAGGAGTTCGAGACCATCCTGGCTAACATGGTGAAACCCCATCTCTACTAAAAATACAAAAAAATTAGCCAGGCGTGGTGGCGGGCACCTGTAGTCCCAGCTTCTTGGGAGGCTGAGGCAGGAGAATGGCGTGAACCTGGGAGGTGGCGGAGCTTGCAGTGAGCGGAGATTGGGCCACTGCACTCCAGCCTGGGCGACAGAGCGAGACTCAGTCTAAAAAAAAAAAAAAAAAAAAACAAAAAACAGAGGTCTGAAACACAGCAAAGGAGACATTAAACTTTAAAGCTCTGGCCGGGCGCAGTGGTTCACACCTGTAATTCCAGCACTTTGGGAGGCCAAGGTGGGTGGATCACGAGGTCAGGAATTCAAGACCAGCCTGGCCAAGATGGTGAAACCCTGTGTCTACTGAAAATACAAAAATTAGCCAGGCGTGGTGGTGGGTGCCTGTAATCCCTGCTACTCAGGAGGCTGAGGCAGAAGAATCGCTTGAACCCAGGAGGCAGAGGTTGCAGTGAGCCAAGATTGCACCACTGTACTCTAGTCTGGGCGACAGAGCAAGACTGTCTCAAAAAAAAAAACCAAAAAAAAACAAATACAGCTCCAAAATAATCCCTGATTCCATGTCCTGCATCCAGGGCACACTGGTGCAAAGAGTGGGCTCCCAAAGTCTTGGGTAGCAGAGTCCAGCCCCAATGTCTCCTCACACAGGTTGGAGTTTAGTGCCTGTAGCTGTTGTAGGCTCAGGGTACAATCTGCTGGCAGATCTATCACTCTGTGGTCTAGAGGGCAGGGGTCCCCTTCTCACAGCTCCACTAGTCAGCGCCCTGGTGGGGACTCTATGTTGGGCCTCCAACCCCACCTTTCCCCCTTGGCAATATCCTAGTAGAAGCTCTCTGTAGGGACTCCAACCGTGCAGCCAACTTCTGCCTGGACAGCCAGGCTTTCCTACACATCCTCTGAAATCTAGGTGGGAGCTGCTAAGCTTCCTTCACTCTTGCATTCTGTGCACCTACAGGCTTAATCCCACATGAAAGCTGCCAAATTTTATGGCTTGCACCCTCTGGAGTGGTGGCCCAAGCTATACTTGGGGCCCTGTGAGTCATGGCTGGAGATGGAGCAGTAGGGATGCAGGGAAGCAGTGTCTCCAGGCTGAACAAGAGACAGGGCCCTGGATCTGGCCCAAGAAACCACTCTTTCCTCATATGCCTCAGAGCCTCTGATGGGGGAGGTTGTTTTGAAGACTCCTGAAATGCCTTCAAGGCCTTTTTCCCATTGTTTTGGCTGTTAGCACTTGGCTCTCTTTTAGTCACGCAAACCTCTCTAGCAAGGCAATACAGCCTGCTTGTATTTCTCTCCTAAAAAATGCTCTTCTCTTCTCTACCACATTGCCAGGTTGTGACTTTTCCAAACTTTTATGCTGTGTTTCCTATTTACTGATGGATTTTTCAGACAGGGTCTCACTGTGTCACTCAGGCTTGTGGGCAGTGGCTATTCACAGGTATGATCCCACTCCTGATCAACACAGGAGTTTTGACCTACTCCACTTCCAGCCTAGGTCAGTTCACCCCCTGCTAGGCAACCTGGTAATCTCCCACGCCTGGGAGGTCACCATATTGAAGCCAAACTTGGTATGGACACCCAATCAGCATAACACATTACAGCCCAGAACTCCTGGGCTCAAACAATCCTCTTGCCTCGGCCTCCAAGTAGCTGGGAGTACAGGCACATGACACAGAGCCTGGCTGCCTCCCTTTATTTATTTATTTATTTATTTACTTATTTAAGACGAAGTCTCGCTCTGCTGCCCAGGCTGGAGTGCAGTGGTCCATCTCGGCTCACTGCAAGCTCCGCCTCCCAGGTTCACGCCATTCTCCTGCCTCAGCCTCCCGAGAAGCTGGGACTACAGGCACCCACCACCATGCCTGGCTAATCTTTTGTATTTTTAGTAGAGATGGGGTTTCACTGTGTTAGCCAGGATGGTCTTGATCTCCTGACCTCATGATCCACCTGCCTCGGCCTCCCAAAGTACTGGGATTACAGGTGTGAGCCACCGTGCCTGGCCCTTTTTCTTTTTTTTTTTTTTTTTGAGATAGAGTCTCACTCTGTCACCCAGGCTGGAGTACAGTGGTGCAATCTCAGCTCACTGCAACCTCCGCCTCCCAGGTTCAAGTGATTCTCCTTCCTCAGCCTCCCAAGTAGCTGGGATTACAGGCGCCCACCACCATGCCCAGCTAATTTTTGTATTTTTAGTAGAGATGGAGTTTCACCATGTTGGCCAGGCTGATCTTGAACTCTTGACCTCAAGTGATCCACCTGCCTCAGCCAGGTGTGAGTCACCACGTCCAGCTGAGCCACCATGCCTGGCACCCTTTTAATTATAAATTCCTTTTTTTTTTTTTTTTTTTGAGACGGAATCTAGTTCTGTCACCAGGCTGGAGAATGGCACGATCTCGGCTCACTGCAACCTCCGCCTCACAGTTCCAAGTGATTCTTCTGCCTCAGCCTCCTCAGTAGCTGGGATTACAAACGCGTGCCACCACGCCCAGCTAACTTTTGTATTTTTGGTAGAGACAGGGTTTCACCATGTTGGCCTGGATGGTCTTGATCTCCCGACCTCGTGATCTGCCCTCCTCGGCCTCCCAAAGCACCATTCTTAACCTTCCACAAATCACTGCAGCATGGAAACAATGCACCAGGCTCTTTGCTAGATTGTAGCACAAGTGACTTTTACTCCAGTTCCCAACAATTCCTCATTTCCACCTGAGGCCTCATCAGCCTGAACTTCACTCTCCACATTTCCATCAGCATTTTGGTCACAACCATTTAACCAGTCTCTAAGAAGTTCCAAATTTTTCCTGATGTTGTTATGCTCTTATGGCCCCTCCAAACTCTTCTAACGTCTGTCCACTAACCCATTCTAAAGCTGCTTCCACATCTTCAGGTATCTTTTCTTTTTTTCTTTTCTTTTTTTTTTTTTGAGACAGAGTCTGGCTCTGTTGCCCAGGCTGGAGTGCAGTGGCCGGATCTCAGCTCACTGTAAGCCCCGCCTCCTGGGTTCACGCCATTCTCCTGCCTCAGCCTCCCGAGTAGCTGGGACTACAGGCGCCCGCCACCTCGCCCGGCTAATTTATTTCTGTATTTTAGTAGAGAAAGGGTTTCACCACGTTAGCCAGGATGGTCTCGATCTCCTGACCTCATGATCCACCCGTCTCGGCCTCCCAAAGTGCTGGGATTACAGGCTTGAGCCACCATGCCCGGCCTTTTTTTTTTTTTTTTTTTTTTGAGACGGAGTCTGGCTCTGTTGCCCAGGCTGGAGTGCAGTGGCCGGATCTCAGCTCACTGCAAGCTCTGCCTCCCGGGTTTACGCCATTCTCCTGCCTCAGCCTCCCGAGTAGCTGGGACTACAGGCGTCCGCCACCTCACCTGGCTAGTTTTTTGTATTTTTTTAGTAGAGACGGGGTTTCACCGTGTTAGCCAGGATGGTCTCAATCTCCTGACCTCGTGATCCGCCCGCCTCGGCCTCCCAAAGTGCTGGGATTACAGGCTTGAGCCACCGTGCCTGGCCATCTTCAGGTAGCTTTATAGCAATGCCCCCCTCTGCTAATTTCTGTGTGAATCCATTTCACATTGCTAAAAAGGAATACCTGAGACAGGGCAATGTATAAAGAAAAGATGTGGGCCAGGTGCGGTGGCTCATGCTTGTAATCCCAGCACTTTGGGAGCCAGGGGCGGGCAGATCATTTGAGGCCAGGAGTTCAAGATTAGCCTGGCCAATATGGTGAAACCCCATCTATACTAAAAATACAAAAAATTAGCCGGGCATGGTGGTGGGTGCCTGCAATCCCAGCTACTTGGGAGGCTGAGGCAGGAGAATCGCTCGAACCCAGGAGGCAGAGGTTTCAGTGAGCCGAGATCGTGCCATTGCACTCCAGCCTGGGTGACAAGAGTCAAAGTACGTTTAAAAAAAAAAAAAAGAAAGAAAGAAAAGAAAAAGATAAATGTAAATTATCCAGGTGTGGTGGGTCAGGTCTGTAGTCCCAGCTACTTGGGAGGCTGAGGTGGGAGGATCTGCTTGAGCCTGGGAGGTCAAGGCTGCAGGGAGCTGCAATAGCCACTGCATTCCGGCCTGGGCAACAGAGTGACACCTTGTCTCAAGAAAAAAACGTTAACATCACCAGTGATACGGCATATGGACGTCATATGCCCCCAGTATGATATAATGAGAAGAGCAATGCCTCTCTGTGGCATTCTCTCTACCCCCACCCCACAAAAAATATAACCTCAAACCAATCAAGATAACAGATCAGAGAAACACAAATTGAGAGACAATCTACAAAACAACTGACTAGTATTCTTTCAGTTTCCAGATCATGAAAGACAAGGAAAAAGTAACAAACTATCACAGATTGCATAAGACTAAGCAGGTATGACAACCAAATGCAACATAGTAACCCAGACTGCAGCCTGGCATGGGAAAAAGACATTAGTGGAAACAGAAAACCTGAATGAACTCTGTCATTTTGTCAAAAGTATTCTGCCACCTCAACGTCTTGTTTTTTTGTTTTTTGTTTTTTTGAGACAGAGTCTCGCTCTTTCTCCCAGGCTGGAGTGCAGTGGCACGATCTTGGCTCACCGCAACCTCCACCTCCCAGGTTCAAGCAATTCTCCTGCCTCAGCCTCTGGAGTAGCTGGGACTACAGGGGCCCGCCACCATGCCTGGCTAATTTTTGTACTTCTAGTAGAGACAGGGTTTCACCATGTTGGCCAGGCTGGGTCTCAAACTCCTGACCTCAGGTGATCCGTGCCCCCCAGCCTCCCAAAGTGCAAGGATTACAGGCATGAGCCACTGCTCCGGCCAATGTGTGAACATTAACAAACGTTGCCAAAGCAATGCAACATTTTAACATTTGGGGAACCTGGGTGATAGATATTTTTTAAATGTCTGTACAATATTTGTAATTCTTCTGTAAGGCTAAAAATAGTTCAAAGTGAAAATGAAACAAAATGGGCCCAGCACAATAGCTTCACACTTGTAATCCCAGCACTTTGGAAGGCTGAGGTGGGTGGATTACCTCAGGTCAGGAGTTCAAGACCAGCCTGGCCAACGTAGTGAGACCAAAAATCAGACTGGGCACAGTGGCTCATGCCTGTAATCTCAGCACTTTGGGAGGCCAAGTCGGGTAGATCACAAGGTCAGGAAATCGAGACCAGCCTGGATAACACAGTGAAACCCCATCTCCACCTAAAATACAAAAAAAATTGAACCGGGCATGGTGGCACGCGCCTGTAGTCCCAGATACTTGGGAGGGTGAGGCAGGAGAATTGTTTGAACCTGGGAGGTGGAGGTTGCAGTGAGCCAAGATTGCGCCACTGCACTCCAGCCTGGGTGACAGAGCAAGACTGTCTCAAAAAAAAAAAGAGCAGGGCCAGTGGCTCACACATATAATCCTAGCACTTTGGGAGGCTGAGGCGAGAGGATTGTTTGAGCCCAGGAATTTAAGACCAGCCTGGGCAACATAGTGAGCCCTTATCTTTATCAAAAATTTTAAAGAAAATTAGCTGGGCATGGTGGTGCACACCTGTAATCTCAGCTACTCGGGAGGCTGAAGCAGGAGACTTGCTTGAACCTGGGAGGCGGAGATTGCAGTGAGCTGAGATCCCACCACTGCACTTCAGCCTGGGCAACAGAGTGAGACTCTGCCTAAAAAAAAAAAAAAAAAAAAAGGCTGGGTGCGGTGGCTCACGCCTGTAATCCCAGCACTTTGGAAGGCCGAGGCGGGCGGATCACGAGGTCAGGAGATCACAACCATCCTGGCTAACACGGGAAAATCCCATGTCTACTAAAAAAATGCAAAAAAATTAGCTGGACGTGGTGGTGGGCACCTGTAGTCCCAGCTACTCGGGAGGCTGAGGCAGGAGAATGGCGTAAACCCGGGAGGCAGAGCTTGCAGTGAGCAGAGATCGAGCCACTGCACTCCAGCCTGGGCAACTGAGCAAGACACTGTCTCAAAAAAAAAAAAAAAAAAAAAAAAAAAGCTACCATAACCCTCAGAGAAGACTCTGGGAGAGTCTGACTGTATTATTTTCTTATTGCCACTACAACTTACCACGAACTTAGTGGCTTAAAACAACACAAGTTTATTAGAATGCAGTTCTAGGCCAGGCACGGTGGCTCATGCCTGTAATCCCAGCACTTTGGGAGGCCGAGACGGGTGGATCACGAGGTCAGAAGATCGAGACCATCCTGGCTAACATGGTGAAACCCCATCTCTACTAAAATACAAAAAAAAAATTAGCCGGGCATGGTGGCGGGCGCCTGTAGTTCCAGCTACTTGGGAGGCTGAGGCAGGAGAATGGCGTGAACCCGGGAGGCAGAAATTGCAGTGAGCCGAGATCACACCACTGCACTCCAGCCTGGGTGACAGAGCGAGACTCCGTCTCAAAAAAAAAAAAAAAAAAAAGAATGCAGTTCTAGAAGTTAGACGTCTAAAATGGGGTGGCAGGGCTGTGTTTCTTCTGGAGGCTCTAGGGGAGAGTCTGTTTCCTTGCCTTTTCTAGCTTCAGGAAGCCACCCCCATTCCTTGGCTCATGGCTGTTCCTCCGTCTTCAAACTTCAAAGCCAGCACCATTGGCATCCGCTCTTCTCTGACCTCTATGTCCATCCTCACATCTTCCATGAATCAGACCTTCCTGCATCCCTCTTATTTATTTATTTTTTTTATTTTTTGAGACAGAATCTCACTCTGTTGCCCAGGCTGGAGTGCGGTGGCTCAGTCTTGGCTCACTGAGGCCTCCACCTCCTGGGTGCAAGCAATTCTCCTGCCTCAGCCTCCCCAGTCGCTGGGATTACAGGCGACCGCCACCATGCCCAGCTAATTTAGTTATTTTTAGTAGAGATGGGGTTTTGCCATGTTGGCCAGGCTGGTCTTGAACTCCTGGCCTCAGGTGATCCACCCGCCTCAGCCTCCCAAAGTGCTGGGATTACAGGCGTGAGCCACAGTGCCCAGCCACATCCCTATTTTAAAGACCTTTATGATTAGTGTGCCTACCCAACTGATCCAAAATAATCTCCCTAACTCATCAGCCTTAATTTTTTATTTTTTATTTTTTTGAGACAGGGTCTTCCTTTGTCAAGCAGGCTAGAGCGCAGTGGTGTGATCATAGCTCACTGTAGCCTTGACTTCCTTGGCTTAAATGATCCTTCCACCTCAGCCTCCCAAGTAGCTGGATTACTGGGGTGCACAACCACACCTGGCTTTTCGTTTTGTTTTTGAGACAGAGTCTCATTCTGTCGCCCAGGCTGGAGTGCAGTGGTGCCATCTCAGCTCACTGCAACCTCCGCCTCCCAGGTTCAGGTGATTCTCCCTCCTCAGTCTCCAGATTAGCTGGGATTACAGGCGCGAGCCACCCTACCCAGCTAATTTTTGTATTTTTAGTAGAGACGGGGTTTCACCATGTTGACTAGGCTTGTCTTGAACTCCTGACCTCAGGCAATCCAGCCACCTTGGCCTCCCAAAGTGCTGGGATATCAGGAGTGAGCCCAGTGCCTGACCCACCTTTTAAATTTTGTTCTAACTTATTGAGAAAAAATGGCACCTTGGCTGGGTGCGGTGGCTCACGTCTGTAATCTCAGCACTTTGGGAGGCCGTATCAGGTGGATCCCTTAAAGTTAGGAGTTCGAGACCAGCCTGGCCAACATGATGAAACCTCATCTCTACTAAAAATACAAAAATTAGGTTAGGCGCGGTGGTTCACGCTTGTAATCCCAGCACTTTGGGATGCCGAGGTGGGCGGATCATGAGGTTGGGAGTTTGAGACCAGCCTGGCCAACATGGTGAAACCCCATCTCTACTAAAAATACAAAAATTAGCCTGGTGTGGTTGCGCACACCTGTAATCCCAGCTACTCGGGAAGCTGAGGCAGGAGAATCACTTGAACCCAGGAGGCAAAGGTTGCAGTAAGCCAAGATCATACCACTGGACTCCAGCCTGGGCGACACAGCGAGACCCCATCTCAAAAAAAAAAAAAAAAATTAGCTGGTGTGGTGGTGCACGCCTGTAATCCCAGCTACTCAGGAGGCTGAGGCAGCAGAATCACTTGAACCCGGGAGGCGGAGGTTGCAGTGAACCGAGATTGTGCCGCTGCACTCCAGCCTGGGCAACAAGAGCAAGACTCTGACTCAAAACAAAAGCTAAAAGAAACAAACAAGAAAAAACGAGAATGGGAGAAAAGAGGAGACAGAGACCAGAAAGTTGGGGGACAAAGAGAAATAGAGAAGGCCAAAGACCATGAAATAAATGAACAGACTTAGACAGAGGGAAGATAGAGACCCAGAGAGAGGGATACAGAAGTCCAGGGGACACAGCACCCCAAAAAGGGTGGGTACGGTGGTTTACACCTATAATCCTAGCACTTGGAGAGGTCTAGTATGGTGGATTGCTTGAGCTCAGGAGTAGAAGACCAGCCTGGGCAACATAGCAAGACCCCGCTTCTACAAAAATTACAAAAAATAGCCATGCATGGTGGCTCACACCTGTAATCCCAGCACTTTGGGAGGCCAAGGCAGGCAGATCACCTGAGGTCAACAGTTCGGACCAGACTGATCAACATGAAGAAATCCCGTCTCTACTAAAAATACAAAATTAGCTGGGCATGGTGGCACATGCCTGTAATCCCAGCTACTTGAGAGGCTGAGACAGGAGAATCACTTGAACCTGGGAGGCAGAGGTTGCGGTGAGCCAAGATTGCACCATGGCACTCCAGCCTGGGCAACAAGAGAGAAACCCTGGCTCAAAAAAAAAAAAAAAAAACTGGGAGATAATTTGAGCCCAGAAAGTTGAGGCTGCAGTGAGTAGTGCCACTAGACTCCAGCCTGGGTGACAGAGTGAGACCCCATCTCTTTTTATTTTTATTTTTATTTATTTATTTATTTATTTTTTGAGACAGAGTCTCGCTCTGTCTCCCAGGCTGGAGTGCAGTGGCGCGATCTCGGCTCACTGCAAGCTCCGCCTCCCGGGTTCACGCCATTCTCCTGCCTCAGCCTCCTGAGTAGCTGGGACTACAGGCGCCCACAACCGCGCCCGGCTAATTTTTTGTATTTTTAGTAGAGACGGGGTTTCACCATGTTAGCCAGGATAGTCTCGATCTCCTGACCTTGTGATCCGCCCGCCTTGGCCTCCCAAAGTGCTGGGATTACAGGCGTGAGCCACCGCGCCCAGCCGAGACCCCATCTCAAAAAAAAAAAAAAAAAAGGAAAGAAAAAGGAAGAAAAGAAAGAGAAAGAAAGAAGAGCGCGGGGTGCGGTGGCTCATGCCTGTAATCCCAGCACTTTGGGGGGCTGAGGTGGGCAGATCACCTGAGATCAGGAGTTTGAGACCAGCCTGGCCATCATGGCAAAACCTCGCCTCTACTAAAAATACAATTAGCCTCGTGTGGTGGCAGACGCCTGTAATCCCAGCTACTCGGGGGGCTGAGGCAGCAGAATTGCTTGAATTCAGGAGGCGGAGGTTGCAGTGAGCCAAGATCGCGCCACTGCACTCTAGCCTGGGCAACTGTGCAAGACTCTGTCTCAAAAAAAAAAAAAAAGTAAAAGAAAAAGAAAGGCCTGGGAGCAGTGGCTCACACCTGTAATCCCAGTACTTTGGGAGGCCAAGGCAGGCAGTTCACGAGGTCAGGAGTTTGAGACCAGCCTAGCCAACATGGTGAAACCCTGTCTCTACTAAAAATACAAAAATTAGGTGGGCATAGTGACGGGTGCCTGGAATCCCACCTACTCAGGAGGCTGAGACAGGAGAATCGCTTGAAATCCGCAGGCAGAGGTTGCAGTGAGCTGAGATCACACCACTGCACTCTAGCCTGGACAACAAGAGTGAAACTGTCTCAAGAGAAAGAAAAAAGAAAGAAAAGAAAAGATAGAGAAGGGAGGAAGGGAGGAAGGAAGCAGGAATGGAAGGAAAGAAGACAGATAAAGAGCGCCAGGATTAGCAGGGTGTTCTAACCACTTAGTGCCTCTCTCCACACCCCCAGCAGCGGGCGACCGGGAGTTCTTTCCTGGGAGTCTGGGTGATCAATCCCCTCCACTTCCCCCAAGCCCATCCGATGGGGCTATTTTTATGCAGTGTCACTGGACACCAGTGCCTAGAAGGCCACCGTCTTGTCTCTACGCCCTTCAGTTCCTGAGAATGACCCTGTGGCATCTCCCCGGCCCACACCCTCAACCCCCACCCGTTCCTGGCAAGCCCAGCCTCCTTTTGCGAGAGTCATAGCCACAGCTCAGGCCCTGCTGGATCTCAGAGTCTTGCGAAGAAGCCAGGTGGAGACTCCAGGGCGAACTCTGGGGAGAGAATGGGGCGTGCGTGCACTGCTCAGTGGTTTGCAGCTGCCAGAGTGACCCTAGGACGGGACAGCCAGCGGGACTGTGGCAGGACCCACATGGGGTGATGGTCAGGGAGAGATTCAGAGATAATGACTCCCGAGACTCTAAGTCCTCTAGGCACGCTAAGGGGAGACCCAAAGGGGAGGGGGAGAGGAAGCCTGAGGCAGAGGCATGGAGGGCTAAGAGATAATGAGCAAAAAGAGACCTAGAGAGGAGAGACAAAGAGACCAAGAGAGACAAGAGATAAACGGAGACAGACCAAGAGTCAAAATAAAGACGGAGATGAAGACGTAGAGGCTGGCAGACGGACCCATACAGAGGGGCCCGGAACGACGAATCTCAGAAATAAATGACTCATGGAGATACTCAGAGATACATCCCAACAGAGACAGAGACCCACAGGGGACAGCTGGATACAGAAACACAAGAGACAGAGGTGCAAAAAGGCAACTCCAGGCCGGGCGCGGCGGGTCACCCCTGTAACCCCAGCACCTTGGGTGGCCAAGGCGGAAATATCACTTGAGGTCGGGAGTACCAGAACTGCCTGGCCAACATGGCGAAACCCCGTCTCTACTGAAAAAAAAAAAGAAAAAAGAAAAAAAAAATTAGCTGGGCTTGGTGGCACCTGTAATTCCAGCTACTAGGGAGGCTGAGGCACGAGAACCGCTTGAGCCCGGGAGGCAGAGGTTGTTGCAGTGAGCCGAGATCCTGCCACTGCACTCCAGCCTGGGCGACAGAGGGAAACTGTGTCTCAAAAATAAAATAAAATAAAAAGAAAGGAAAAAGAAAAGAGGCCGCTGCAACCGAAGGCTCAGATTCTGACGAGACACACGCACATGGAAACTTGGAGAGACGCAGGACAGGATCCCGGCGGCAGAGGGACAGAGGGAAAGGGGACCCCGGGACGGCAAAGGCACAGAGCAGGCGCTGGCGGCGGCGGCGGGGCAGGTCGGCCGTCCCGGCAGAGGGCGCGCGGTCGCCCTGTCGCCCTCCGCTCCGCTGGGGTCACAGTGCCCCCTCCCCCGCGCCCTGGCCGCCCTGCCGGGCTATTTTTACGCGCGGACACCGGACACCGAGCTGGGGCTGGGGCGGCGGCGGCGGCCGAGGCGGGGCCGCACCGGGGCCGGGCATCGGGGCCACACGTCCGTTCGCGGGTCGCCGGGGCTGCGCGCGCCATGGAGCCGCGGTGCCCGCCGCCGTGCGGCTGCTGCGAGCGGCTGGTGCTCAACGTGGCGGGGCTGCGCTTCGAGACGCGGGCGCGCACGCTGGGCCGCTTCCCGGACACTCTGCTAGGGGACCCCGCGCGCCGCGGCCGTTTCTACGACGACGCACGCCGCGAGTACTTCTTCGACCGGCACCGGCCCAGCTTCGACGCCGTGCTCTACTACTACCAGTCGGGCGGGCGGCTGCGGCGGCCGGCGCACGTGCCGCTCGACGTCTTCCTGGAGGAGGTGGCCTTCTACGGGCTGGGCGCGGCGGCCCTGGCGCGCCTGCGCGAGGACGAGGGCTGCCCGGTGCCGCCTGAGCGCCCCCTGCCCCGCCGCGCCTTCGCGCGCCAGCTGTGGCTGCTCTTCGAGTTTCCCGAGAGCTCGCAGGCTGCGCGCGTGCTCGCCGTAGTCTCGGTGCTGGTCATCCTCGTCTCCATCGTCGTCTTCTGCCTCGAGACGCTGCCTGACTTCCGCGACGACCGCGACGGCCCGGGGCTTGCTGCCGTAGCCGCAGCTGGCCCGGTGAGAGGCGGGGCGTGGGTGGAGATGGGCGGGGTTTGGGAGGAGATGGGCGGGGTCCAGAGGGGACCTGGCCAATAATAAGGCGGGGCCAGGGGCTGCGAGGGGTGGGCCAGCCAAAGACAGGGTGGACGGGAGGCGGGGCCTGAGGATCCAAGTCGGAGGACCGGCCCCATCAGAAGGTGGGGTTGAGGTCAGTGAGAAACCCGGTGAGCAGAGGGCAGGGCGCTTGGTGCAAGGGGTAGGAGGACAGGAACCTTAAAAATCAGAGCTGAGGGGCCC
The DNA here is from genome assembly GCF_037993035.2 of Macaca fascicularis. NCBI lineage: Eukaryota > Metazoa > Chordata > Mammalia > Primates > Cercopithecidae > Macaca > Macaca fascicularis. The sequence continues at coordinate 57,048,100 of NC_088393.1, read as the reverse complement.
CAGGAGAGCCTGAAAACTCCGGGGTCTGTGCGGCTGGGAAGGATGTGCTGGGGGTGATGGAAGCCAGGCCCTGAATAACGCCAGCTGAGGGTGCTGGAGCCCGAGGGGTAAGAGTAGGAGGAATCTATGGAAAGAAAGCCAGGCTTAGGGGCCAGAGGAGGAGCCTAGTGCTCAGCTTGCAGAGGTCTTTCTTTTTTTTTTTTTTTTTTTTTTCTGTGAGACAGAGTTTTGCTCTGTCGCCCAGGCTGGAGTGCAATGACGCTATCTTGGCTCACTGCAAACTCCGCCTCCCGGGTTCAAGCGATTCTCCTGCCTTAGCCTCCTAAGTAGCTGGGATTACAGGTGCAGGCCACCACGCCCGGCTAATTTTTGTATTTTTAGTAGAGATTGGGTTTCATCATGTGGGCCAGGATGGTCTCTATCTCCTGGCCTCGTGATCTGCCCGCCTCAGCTTCCCAAAGTGCTGGGATTACAGACGTGAGCCACCGCGCTCGGCCGCATTATAGTCTGGGCTGGGACAGGGGAGGGCAAGGAAAAGCTAGGCACAAGGTGGTGGGGCCGGGGCAGGGACCCTCCGCATCTAGAAAATCAACAGTGGAGGCGGGACTTTCGGAGAGAAGAGGTTGCACCCTACTCAAACATGAGTTCCCAGGCATGAAGGGGCAGGAACCACCTCTCCAGCCACCCACCAGGTCAGGAAACCAGAAAGTCAATGGCCCAGGGATGATTCCTGGGATCCTGGGAGGAAGTCTGGGACAACCAGGTCACCGAGGGCCTTGGTGCAGCGGCTACTGACCAGTGTGTAAAGAGGAGCTGGGTATTTAAATGATGATTAAGATTGTCCCCGTGTCCCCGCCCCAGCCTGACCCTCCCTGAACACTTTCCTCCCTGCAGTTCCCCGCTCGGCTGAATGGCTCCAGCCAAGTGCCTGGAAATCCACCCCGCCTGCCCTTCAATGACCCATTCTTCGTAGTGGAGACGCTGTGTATTTGTTGGTTCTCCTTTGAGCTGCTAGTACGCCTCCTGGCCTGTCCAAGCAAGGCGATCTTCTTCAAGAACGTGATGAACCTCATCGATTTTGTGGCTATCCTGCCCTACTTTGTGGCACTAGGCACCGAGCTGGCCCGGCAGCGAGGGGTGGGCCAACAGGCCATGTCACTGGCCATCCTGAGAGTCATCCGATTGGTGCGTGTCTTCCGCATCTTCAAGCTGTCCCGGCACTCAAAGGGCCTGCAAATCTTGGGCCAGACGCTTCGGGCCTCCATGCGTGAGCTGGGCCTCCTCATCTTTTTCCTCTTCATCGGTGTGGTCCTTTTTTCCAGTGCGGTCTACTTTGCCGAAGTCGACCGGGTGGACTCCCATTTCACTAGCATCCCTGAGTCCTTCTGGTGGGCGGTGGTCACCATGACTACAGTTGGCTATGGAGACATGGCACCTGTCACTGTAGGTGGCAAGATAGTGGGCTCTCTGTGTGCCATTGCCGGCGTGCTGACCATTTCCCTGCCTGTGCCCGTCATTGTCTCCAATTTCAGCTACTTTTATCACCGGGAGACAGAGGGCGAAGAGGCTGGGATGTTCAGCCATGTGGACACGCAGCCTTGTGGCCCACTGGAGGGCAAGGCCAATGGGGGGCTGGTGGATGGGGAGGTACCTGAGCTACCACCTCCACTCTGGGCACCCCCAGGGAAACATCTGGTCACCGAAGTGTGAGGGACAGTTGAGGTCTGCAGGACCTCACACCTCCCTAGAGGGAGGGAGGGAGGGCAGGGTGGAGGGCAAGGCTGGGGGGAGGGGATTGGGTTTAGGAAGAGCTAGGTTAAGTGGTAACGAGTGGGGAAACACTGAGTCTTGTTGGGTCTCGGGTTGTGTGGTTTGGTAGCTCCTGTGGGTATCTCCTGAAGCAGCAGCGAATGGCAATGAGTTGTGTTGTGTTAATGAAGACTCAATTGGTTCATATTACACTGAGTTGTGCAAAGCTCATGGAGCCTTTTGGGGTAGTGTTGAGATAGGTTTGGTCATATCATTTTGTGAGTTTCCTAGTCAGTGTTGGGTTTCGTTGGGTTGTGAGTCTGGGTGAGTGTTGTCTAGCTGCATTATGTAGGATTCTGTGGTTTGGTGGGTCACCTAGGGCCATGTTGGGTCAAGTTAGATGGTCCCCCATGGCATGGTTGAGATTGATTGTGTGTGGTGTTCAGTTTCATTGAGACATGGTGGAAATTGTGTAGCTTTGTGATTCTTCCAGGGCCATGTTATTTTAAGTTCTGTGAACTTGTGAGTCATGTAGAAATGTAAAGAGTCAAGTGGTAGAATTTGAGCTTTCTAGGTAACATTGGGTTAAGTATGTATGACCAAATTAATCTTGTAGAATTCTGCTGGGCTGAATTGTGTAGAGGTGTGTGGCTAGACATTTTTCACGGCCACAGCGAGTTGAGTTGTGTTGAGTTGTACAACCATATGGGCCTTGTAAGGCCAGTTCAGTTGGGTCATGCCACTGTTTGAATCTCATAGGGCCATGTTGAGTTGAGTTCCATTGAGTTGTGTCACTATGTGAGTCCTACAGGAAGTTGGGTTGAGTTGGACTGTGTGAGTGAGTTCCATAGGGCCACATCGGGCTGTTTTGTGTTTAGTGGTAGCACCAGGACCCAAAGGTAATAGCAATGAGGAAGTATCGTGTATCAGGGAGCAAATGCGGTGGCGAGGGCTCTGGGAGATGTGCTGAGCTGGCTCCCCAGCTCACTGTAGGGGGTGGGACTGGATTCTTTATCCATGGGATTGGGTGTTCATCCAGAGGTGACTGGGGTGAACTAGGAAAAGGTGGATGCTCCTCCTCTTTACCCCACATCCACTTTATTGTGCTGTTCACCCCCAATCTCCCCTACAGTTCTATGCTCAGACATGGAGGTCAGAGCCACAAGGGAAGGGGGAGAGGGGGAGAAAACTGTACTCTGTCCAGACATGATAGAGGGACAGAGCCAAAAGGATGGGGAAAGAGACCCAGAAAAAGGAAGAGATGGAAACCCAGAGAGACAGAGACCCAAAGGGAGCAACATAGAGACTCAGGGAGAAGAAGACAAAGACCTGGAGGGTGGGGTATGGCAGAGATGCAGAAAAGGGGAACAGAAATCCAGAGTGAGAAGGTGACAGAGACCAAGAGCAGGGGATAGAAGCCGGGCGAAGTGGCCCACACCTGTAATCTCAGCACTCTGAGAGGCCAAGGAAGGGGGATTGATTGAGGCCAGAAGTTCAAGACCAGCCTGGGCAACATGGTGAGACCCCATCTCTACAAAAAATATAAAAATTAGCTGTGGTGGCACATGCCTGTGATCCCAGCTACTCAGGAAGCTGAGGCAGAAGGATCCCTTGACCCTGAGAAATAGAGGCTGCATTGAGCCATGATTGCATCACTGCACTCCAGCCTGGGTAACAGAGGGAGCCCCCGTCTCAACAAACAAACAAAAAGAGTGGGGGGACAGAGACCCAGGGGGCAGTGTCAGGCACCCAGAGTTAGAGACAGAACAACAGAGTCTCAGGGAAAGAGAACCACAATAGAAAAAGGCAGAAAAGGCCAGGCGCGTGGCTCACGCCTGTAATCCCAGCACTTTGGGAGCCCGAGGTGGGCAGATCACGAGGTCAGGAGATGGAGACCATCCTGGCTAACATGGTGAAACCCCGTCTCTACTCAAAATACAAAAAAATTAGCCGGGTGCGGTGGCGGACGCCTTTAGTCCCAGCTACTCAGGAGGCTGAGGCAGGAGAGTGGCGTGAACCCGGGAGGCGGAGCTTGCAGTGAGCCGAGATCGAGCCACTGCACTCCAGCCTGGGCGACATAGCGAGACTCCGTCTCAAAAAAAAAAAAAAGAAAAAAGAAGAAGAAAAAGGTAGAAAAAGTTGGTGCCCCCGAACCCAAGAGTGACGTACAGTCTATTCCATAGAATCACAGAACGATCCTGAACCAGGCCTGTCACCTACCCTCCCCGAAGCTCAGGAAGGCTGTCAGACAGGCTGGGGGCCTCACTCTGTTTTCCAGGGGAGAAACCTGAGTCTCAGAGCAGGGGAGTGGCTTCCCAAGGTCTCGCAGTTTGTCCCCAGGGGCCAGGCAGGCTGTCTGTCTGCTTCACATGGCCCCGTCAGCCTGCTGGGACACACAGGTCCTCCTGAGTTCCATAGCCTCATTTCTTACAGACAGGGAAACTGAGGCTCAGAGCGGCGGAGGTTACCCAAGGTCACAAGGCCGAACATTTTCAGAATTCTTTCAGAACTCAAAGGGCATTTAGAGGAGAAGGAAGGCTGAAATCACTAACACATATAGGGCTTCCTTTGGTATCAAAGTACTTTACTTGGATTAATTTATTAAAACCTATCCAGTGGTTTACAGACTGTTGTTGTTATTTTTAGCCATACCCACCCCTTTTTTGGGTCAAATAAATCTTCCTTAGAGACACCAGTGGGAAGCATGGGAAGGGAACTGCTTGGAGGAGAACACGCCTCCTCTTGGCAACTCGAAATGCAGCTCAGGAATTCAGTGTGGAAACCCCTGGTTTCATCTGAGCACCTTTTCATACAGCTAAAGAGACGAAGGTACAGATGGTGGGAAGAGTTTGATAATGGTTGAAATTAATAGAAGCTTTAGGTAGTCACTTGTCTCTGAAATGGAGAGAAAGCCACATTTAGGGATAGAATGGAGATGGACCTCATAGTGACAAGAGACAAGTCAGACTCCAGCACAGAGACCTAAAGAGGAGATGCAGAGACGAACTGAGGCCAGGAGGGAGGAGGGGCCCAGAGCAAAAGAGAGAAATCCAAGGGCGAGGGGGAAGAGGGCAGATGGCCGGGAGTGGGGACAGAGACCCCCACAATGGGAAAGAGAAGCAGATAGTGACCCCAAGAGAGAGGATGCAAGAGACTCAGAGAGAAGGAGACTGTGACCCAGTGAGGGTAGACAGATATCCAGAGAAGAAAACTGGGACCCAGAAAGTGGGCGGTGGGGGGGAACAGGCACCTGGGGGGGGAACAGAGACCACAGAGAAGGGGGCCAGAGATCCAGAGAGAGAGGGGGCCAGAGACTCAGAGAGAGGGGGGGACAGAGACCCAGAGAGAGAAGGACAGACCCAGAGTTGGAGGGAGACAGAAATCCAGAGACAGGACAGAGATCCAGACAGGGAGAGGACAGAGACCTGGAGATAGGGGGACAGAAACTGTTTCTCAGTCACTCTGTTTGGAAACCTCATCCCTACTATCCCCTCCAGGACTAGAAGCTAGAAGCTAGAGTCTAGAGTCCTCCTGCTATGGGGCAGGATGTATTGGGTGTTTAGGAACAGGGAAATGTGGAGAAGCCAGAGAGGTGACCCGAACACACACCCAAAGCCTGGGAAGTGGCCCTTCCCCCCACCAATAAATAACTGTGAGGAGCAGGAAACACCCTAACCGGGGACACCCTCCTGCCACCTTGCCATGCTATATTTAGGCTGAGGGGGTGTGGGATGACCCCTGAGGCAGGTGTCAATTTTCCTTCTGAAAATAGCACAGGCAGAGGGAGGCAGAGTCTCAGGGTGGAGGTGTGGTGGGGTGAGGAGCCCGGCTGCCCTCATGACTGTCCTGAGACGCTCTAGCTCCGATCCCATCCCTGTCTTTCTGAGGGTCTCTCAGGGGCTCTGTCCCCTTCTCCGGAGGGTCTGCCCTCAGTCTCTCTGGGCCTCTGTCTTCTCTCTGGGCTTCTGCCCTCCCCCACTCTCTCTAGTCTTGATCCCCCTCTTTCTTTTGGTCTCTCCCCACTTTTCCATGCCTTCATCTGTCACCGCGCACCATTTCTGGAAGGAGCTGATTGTTCTTAAGACACATCTGTCTATCTCTGGGTCCTATAATACCTTGCATGTCTCTTATCTGAGCTCAGGACAAGACCCTCTCCCCGGTCCCCATCCAGGAAATTCCAGGGGAGAGGAGTATGCGGGAGCCCCCACATCCACTGTCTCCCCGGGCCTGGGGCCTTATCACTGCCCAAGCCCAGCTGGTTAATGTCTGGCGTGGAGCTCCTGGGAAGTGGGGAGGAGAGCAGAGAGTGGGAATCTGCCCCGGGATTGACACGCAATTGGCAAAAGACGGCAAAGGAATCTCAGGCCCAGACTCCTGGGGCTAATGGAGGAGGAGGCTGGGGGCTGGACTCCTGAGTCTGAGACGGGGCGGGGTTGGGAGGTGGTGGGGGGAACTGTGGGCTTAGTACTCAGGCGCCTGGGGCTCGGGGGAGAAGTGGCTGGGGTCGCAAGTCCCGGGTCTGAGGGAGGAGGGGCTGGATGCCTGGACTCCTGGGTCTGAGGGAGGAGGGGCTGGGGACCTGGACTACTAGGTCTAAAGGAGGAGGCAGCTGGAGACTGGGACTCCTGTGACCAATGCGGCCGGGTTGAACGAGCCAGGCCTGGCTTCCAAGGTCCCGGCACGCCTGTGCAAGGCAGGATCCCCCGGCCCCTCCTCTGCCGTCCGGCGCCGCCCCGCCCCCGCCCCCGACCCGGGCCCTGCCGAGAGTGAGCAGGGAGCAGCCGGCGGGCCAGCGAGCGTCCCTGCAGCCAGCGAGCAGGAGGAGGAGCTGCTGCTGGGGCGAGGGCAGCTGGGGGAGCCGAAGAGGGCGCCCCAGGTAAGAGCTCCGCGCCTCCTCCCCCGGGATTCCGGCGTCCTGGTCGCCCTGCCCTCGGGTGGGGAGGGACGGGGGCGGGGCCGACGGGGGCGGGGCTTGGCTGAGGAAACTGAGGCAGGAGGGAAGTGTCCCAGATACGCAGCCGGTTTCCCCTGAGGGGTCTCAGGAGTCCAGACCCCCCACCCAAATCTGGAGGATGAGGAACCCGGAGTCTGCATTTCTTAGTACCCGAGAAGGAGGAGCCTGAATTCCAGAACTCCTGGGTCTGAGAGAGGAGGGCGCTGGGAGCCTGGATTCCTGGGTCTGAGGGAGAAGGGCGCTGGGGGCATGGACTCCTGGGTCTGAGGGAGGAGGGCGCTGGGGGCATGGACTCCTGGGTCTGAGGGAGGAGGGCGCTGGGGGCATGGACTCCTGGGTCTGAGGGAGGAGGGCGCTGGGGGCCTGGACTCCTAGGTCTGAGGGAGAAGGGTGCTGGGGGCATGGACTCCTGGGTCTGAGGGAGGAGGGCGCTGGGGGCCTGGATTCCTAGGTCTGAGGGAGGAGGGCGCTGGGGGCATGGACTCCTGGGTCTGAGGGAGGAGGGCGCTGGGGGCCTGGACTCCTAGGTCTGAGGGAGAAGGGTGCTGGGGGCATGGACTCCTGGGTCTGAAGGAGGAGGGCGCTGGGGGCCTGGATTCTTCGGTCTGAGGGAGAAGGGTGCTGGGGGCATGGACTCCTGGGTCTGAGGGAGGAGGGCGCTGGGGGCCTGGATTCTTCGGTCTGAGGGAGAAGGGTGCTGGGGGCATGGACTCCTGGGTCTGAGGGAGGAGGGTGCTGGGGGCATGGACTCCTGGGTCTGAGGGAGGAGGGCGCTGGGGGCCTGGATTCCTGGGTCTGAGGGAGAAGGGTGCTGGGGGCATGGACTCCTGGGTCTGAGGGAGAAGGGTGCTGGGGGCATGGACTCCTGGGTCTGAAGGAGGAGGGCGCTGGGGGCCTGGACTCCTAGGTCTGAGGGAGAAGGGTGCTGGGGGCCTGGACTCCTAGGTCTGAGGGAGAAGGGTGCTGGGGGCCTGGTCCTGGACTCCTCCTGGGTCTGAGGGAGGAGGGGCTGGGGGCCTGGATTCCTCCTGGGTCTGAGGGAGGAGGGCGCTGGGGATCTGAACTCCTGGGTCTGAAGGTGGAGGCCCTGGGGTGTGAAGGAGAAGGCAGTCCTGGTTGGGTCAGCCTGGGCTCCTTTCACTCTCCACCCTTCCCCTTTCCTGTACCGAGGAGCCAGGGCAGGCAGTCACTCCAGGTATGTGCAGAAGTCTTGGGCGGGCCCTGGCCTGTCCTGTGAGGAGGGAACATTCCAGGAAGCAGCTTGGGGAACCAGGGCTTCTTGAGTGTGGGCCCTCAGGGACCCAGGTGTCCAGGTCAGTTCCGCCCCCTCTGGGAGATGAATGGGCCGAGGGGGATGTCATCTCTTCCAGCCTGCTTCATCCACTGCCTCTCCCTTCCCCTCTTCTCCCCTCCCCTCCCTCCATCTGCTTCCCATCCCAGCCAGGAGCCATCACCTGGGTAGAAAAGGGGCCTCTGGAAAGGGGGCGGGGCCTTGACTCTTGGGTACCCTGAACTTCAAGAGGAACTCTGGGGAGGGGGTGTTCAGGGATTTGACCCCTCCCCCACTTGCCTCTATAACCTGTCTATTCCTTTCTTCCCCTAGGTGGTTGCCCCCTCCCTCTCCTGAGATGTCAGGAAGGAGGGGGCCACCTGTGTCCTCCACAGGGGCCCCCCGAAGCCTGGGGACTCCCAGCCCCAGAGCTCCGAGGTGGAGGAGGTGCTGACAGGTCTGGTAACCACTGACTGTTTCCCAGTCTTCTCCACACCACCCTTTCCCAGAACCACAGGCTTCCAGAATGTTGTAGAGAAACTGCAACATCCAAGCCTCCACCAGCCTCTCCCAGCGCCAGGTCAATTTCACACACGGGAAAACTGAAGCCTGTCTCAGAGGGGCAGCGTTTTCCCTCCTTAGTGGCAGTTTTGAGGTGCAATGGGGTCTCCCTAGGATTCCAGGTTGTGGCCTTTCTCCAAATTGTAGAATGTGGCCAGGCATGGTGGCTTGAGTCTGTAGTCCCGGCTACTCAGGAGCCACAGCAGGAGGATTGCTTGAGCCCAGGAGTTCAAGTGCAGCGGGGAAATATAGCGAGACCTGGTCTTAAAACAATTTGTGGCCGGGGTGCGGTGGCTCACGCCTGTAATCCCAGCATTTTGGGAGGCCGAGGCGGGAGGATCACGAGATCAGGAGATCGAGACCATCTTGGCTAACATGGTGAAACCCCATCTCTACTAAAAAAAATACACAAAAAATTAGCCGGGCGTGGTGGCGGGCATCTGTAGTCCCAGCTACTCGGAAGGCTGAGGCAGGAGAATGGCGTGAACCCGGGAGGCGGAGCTTGCAGTGAGCCAAGATCGCGCCACTGCACTCCAGCCTGGGTGACAGAGCGAGACTCCGTCTCAAAAAAAAAAAAAAAAAAAAAAACAATTTGTTTGGGACCAGGTGCCATGGCTCATGCCTGTAATCCCAGCACTTGGGGAGGCCAGAGTAGGAGTATCACTTGAGGTTGGGAGTTCAAGACCACTCTGACCAACATGGCGAAACCCCATCTCTACTAAAAATACAAAAATTAGCTGAAAAACTGTGGCAGGCACTTTTAATCCCACCTACTCAAAAGGCTGAGGCAGGAGGAGAATCCCTTGAATCCAGGAGGCAGACATTACTGTAAGCCATGATTGAGCCACTGCACTCCAGCCCGGCCAACAGAGGGAGACCCTGTCTAAAAACAAAAAAAAAAATTGTTTTGAACATCCTCCAAGATTCAAGACTCTCGGTTCCTCAGAGTTGTACAGGAAGGATGGCAGAATGCAGTTGCCCAGAGTTTAAGTCCTATCTCTGCCATTTGCTGGCTGCCTGACCAGACAGAAATCATTAACTTCTCTGAGCCTGTATTTCAACATTTGTTGCTATTAAGTAATAGTAGTTGAATTTATTTTATTATTTTTTTTTCTTTTTTTTTTTTGAGACGGAGTCTCGCTCTATCGCCCAGGCTGGAGTGCAGTGGTGCAATCACGGCTCACTGCAAGCTTCGCCTCCTGGGTTCACACCATTCTCCTGCCTCAGCTTCCCAAGTAGCTGGTATTACAGGGGCCCGGTACTGCACCCAGCTAGTTCTTTGTATTTTTAGTAGAGATGGGGTTTCATCGTGTTAGCCAGGATGGTCTCGATCTTCTGACCTCGAGATCCACCCGCCTCAGCCTCCCAAAGTGCTGGGATTACAGGCCTGAGCAATCACGCCTGACCATTATTATTATTATTATTATTATTGTGGTTTTTTTCTTTTTTTTTTTTTTTCTTTTTGAGATGGAGTCTCGCTCTTTCGCCCAGGCTGGAGTGCAGTGGAACCATCTCGGCTCACTTCAAGCTCCACCTCCTGGGTTCACGCCACTCTCCTGCCTCAGCCTCCCAAGTATCTGGGACTACAGGCACCCGCCACCACTCCTGGCTAATTTTTTTTTGTATTTTTAGTAGAGTCGGGGTTTCAACGTGTTAGCTAGGATGGTCTCGATCTCCTGACCTCATGATCTGCCCGCCTCAGCCTCCCAAAGTGCTGAGATTACAGGCGTGAGCCACCTTGCCTGGCCTTATTTTTATTTTTGGAACAGAGTCTCTGTCACCCAGGTGGCAGGGCAGTGGTGCGCTCTCGGCTAACTGCAACCTCTGCCTCTCAGGTTCAAGTGATTCTCCTGCCTCAGCCTCCCGTGTAGCTGGGATTACAGGCGCGCAGCACCATGCCCAGCTACTTTTGGTATTTTTAGTAGAGACAGGTTTTCACCATATTGGCCAGGCTGCTCTCGAACTCCTGACCTCAAGTGATCCACCCACCTCAACCTCCCAAAGTGCTGGGATTAGAGGTGTGAGCCACAGTGCTGGCCTGTAGTAGTTGAATATTTATTATTAATCTACAAGTTGGACATTACGAAAGTCCTAGATATAGGGTCCCCCAAACTTCTAGAACAAGGGCTTCCCCACAATCCTGGCAGATAAGCCTCCCCTGGGGTTCCCAACTTCTGTCCCCACTGAAGTTTTCACCCCCTTCTCTAATCCCAGCCTCCTGCTCTCTGTCTCCAGGTGCTCCAAGAGATGCTCCTCCTCCCCTCATGCTCCCTCCCCATCCTCCTCCTTTTCCTCCTCCCCAGTGTGCCAATTGAGTCCCAACCCCCACCCTCAACATTGCCTCCTTTTCTGGCCCCTGAGTGGGACCTTCTGTCCCCCCGAGTGGTCCTGTCTAGGGGTGCCCCTGCTGGGCCCCCTCTGCTCTTCCTGCTGGAGGCTGGGGCCTTTCGAGAGTCAGCAGGCACCCCGGCCAACCGCAGCCGGCGTGGGGTGAGCGAAACTGCACCAGCGAGTCGTCGGGGTGAACTGGCCGTGTGCGATGCAGTCAGCGGCTGGGTGACAGACCGCCGGACCGCTGTGGACTTGCGTGGGCGCGAGGTGGAGGTGTTGGGCGAGGTGCCTGCAGCTGGCGGCAGTCCCCTCCGCCAGTACTTCTTTGAAACCCGCTGCAAGGCTGATAACACTGAGGAAGGTGGCCCGGGGGCAGGTGGAGGGGGCTGCCGGGGCGTGGACCGAAGGCACTGGGTGTCTGAGTGCAAGGCCAAGCAGTCCTATGTACGAGCATTGACCGCTGATGCCCAGGGCCGTGTGGGCTGGCGATGGATTCGAATTGACACTGCCTGCGTCTGCACACTCCTCAGCCGGACTGGTCGGGCCTGAGACCCATGCCCAGGAACTGATCAGGCAGAAAAAGAACTGAACTGGATGCTGAGAGACCTCAGGGGGCCCAGCTACTCTAAGGACTCCAGTTTGGGAACTCATCAAATAATCACAAAATCACAGTTCTCTGATTTTGAGCTCAATCTCTGCAAGATGGGTGAAACCACATGGGTTTTTGGAGGTTGAATAGGAGTTCTCCCGGAGCAACTTGAGGGTAATAATGATGATGGTAATAATAATAGCCACTATTTACTGAGTGTTTACTGTTTCTTAGCCCTAATACGTAACTCCTCAGATCAACTCCCATGGATTTGATCGTTGGTGGCCCTTGGCGTTAAGTTGCTGGCTACTCAGTCTCAGAGGACATCACCTTGCTCATCCTGGAGAATGGGAGGGGACATTTCACGATGGGGGAGGGAGGTGGGAGAGGAGAGAAACTAGAATAAGCAAGCAGATGGCCAGGGGACCTTGAGAATGTGGTCCACAGAAGGCCTTTAAGTATCTGGGAGCTGGGGTTCAAATGGGAAATCTTCCTTGGTGAGAGTGAGTAGGGGTTGGCTTAGAATATTCTCTTGTGAGGTAATGAGCCTGCCATCACAGGGGGAGTACAAACAAGGTTGAATGAGAAGTGATCAGGATGCTGGAGAGTTCAGCCCTGGGTGGGGAGCTGGAGTCAGGTTTCTAGCCCTCTTCCCTGTCTCAACCTCTACCCTACATCAGGAAAGCAACAGACCTTAAAATTGTCCAGCTTGATGGCTGGGTATGATGACTCACACCTGTAATCCCAGCACTTTGGGAGGCCGAGGCCGGCAAATCACCTGAGGTCAGGGGTTCGAGACCAGCCTGGCCAACATGGTGAGACCCCCGTCTCTACTAAAATTACAAAAAGAAATTAGCTGGGCATGGTGGCGGGTGCCTGTAATCCAAGCTACTCTGGAGGGTGAGGTAGAATAATTGCTTGAACCCAGGATGCAGAGGTTGCAGTGAGCCAAGACTGTTCCACTGCTCTCCAGCCTGGGCAAAAGGAGCAAAACTCCGGGCCGGGCTTGGTGGGTCATATCTGTAATCCCAGCACTTTGAGAGGCTGAGGCGGGCAGATCACAAGGTCAGGAGATCGAGACCATCCCGGCTAACACGGTGAAACCCTGTCTCTACTAAAAATACAAAACATTAGCCAGGCATGGTGGTGGTGGGCACCCATAGTCCCAGCTACTCAGGAGGCTGAGACAGGAGAATGGCATGAACCCGGGAGGCGGAGCTTGCAGCCGAGATGGCACCACAGCACTCCAGCCTGGGCGACAGAGTGAGACTCTGTCTCAAAAAAAAAAAAAAAAAAAAAAAAAGGGAAGAAAAAAAGGAGCAAAACTCCATCTCAAAAAAAAAAAATCGTCCAGCTTGAGTGGGGCATGAGGTTCTAACTCGCTGGCCCGCTGGCTAGGATCAGGGGGTCACTGTGGACTGAGGGCCCTTGAGTAGGGCCAGCAAAATCCAACAGAAGGGCCCCAGAAGCCTGAATGGGGGAGGAGGGGTAAGTAGGGTCCGGGCCTGGCTGCAGAAGGTAGCCTCAGTTTTCCTTGTCTGAAGAATGGGCTGGTGGGATGAGATAATGGGGATTGAGGAGGCAGAGGCCTTGACCAAAAATTTTTTTTTTTTTTTGAGATGGAGTCTAGCTCTGTTGCCCAGGCTAGGGTGCAGTGGCACGATCTGAGCTCTCTGCAGCTTTCACCTCCTGGGTTGAAGTGATTCTCCTGCCTTAGTTGGGATTACAGGTGTGTGCCACCATGCATGGCTACTTTTTGTATTTTTTGATAGAGACAGGGTTTCGCCATGTTGGCCAGGCTGGTCTCAGACTCCCAACCTCAAGTGATCCGCATGCCTCAGCCTCCCAAAGTGCTGGGATTACAGGCGTGAGCCACTGCGCCCGGTGACCTAAAGGTCTTTATAGTGAAGAAGTGCCAAGGGAAGCCAGGGACAGACCACAGTCCTTCACAATGGCCCTTCACGTGTTACCCATCACCCCACATGTGTTACCAACACTCTCCTCTCTCTCTCTCTCTCTCTCTCTCTCTCTCTCTCTCAGGTCCAGCTTTGAGCAAAAGACTTAGGCATGCCCTCCCCCCATCTATACAGACCAGGCCCCTGGGCGGGCTGGGGCGTGGCTGCCTCAGTTTCCTTTTTTTTTTTTTTTTTTTTGAGACGGAGTCTCGCTCTGTCGCCCAGGCTGGAGTGCAGTGGCGCAATCTCGGCTCACTGCAAGCTCCGCCTCCCGGGTTCACGCCATTCTCCTGCCTCAGCCTCCCGAGTAGCTGGGACTACAGGCGCCCACAACCGCGCCCGGCTAATTTTTTGTATTTTTAGTAGAGACGGGGTTTCACCGTGGTCTCGATCTCCTGACCTTGTGATCCGCCCGCCTCGGCCTCCCAAAGTGCTGGGATTACAGGCGTGAGCCACCGCGCCCGGCAAGGCTGCCTCAGTTTCTATATCTCCTTGTTTTCCATCTGTGATTTTGGTCTTTTTTGCCACCTTCATCTCTGTCTCTAACTTCCAGTGTCTCTCACCTCTGGGTAGGACTAATAGCTCCCTTTCCATCGTGGTCTCTTTCTTCCTCCCTGTCTCTCCCCTTTCTTGTTGAATTTTTTTCTCACTCATCAAAGCTCGTCTTTTTCACTATGTCCCTGTGCACTTCTCTGTGGGTCCTTCCTCTTCCCCGACCCAGCCTACCCCGTTGGAAGTTTTCAACCAAATCAAAGGCAGGTAGGACAGCCAACGCCGTGCGGGAAGGGTTGGGGAGCCCCGGGAAGTCTACCCCAGGGGGGCAGGTATGGCAGAGGGAGGAAGCAGCTGGGAGGTTCTGGATGCTGGAGCAAAGAGGGGTGTTTCTCATGGATGTCCTGAGGTGCTGGCTGTAGTGCAGGGGTCTCTGTCTCTGTCTGGATCTCTGACACCCCCAGGTCTCTGTCCCTCTTTCTGGGTCTCTGTCTCCCCCACCCTCTGCGTCTCTGAAATCCTGAACTTCTCCGTCCCCTACTGCCTGCCTCTCTTTGACTCTCCATCCCCCTCCCCGTGTTTCTCTGTGCCCCTCTTGGGGTCCCTGTCCCTCTGTCTCTGGGTCTGTTTCTTCACTCCATCCAGCCACGTGCCTGCAGGCCCTTCATTGGCTGGATTCAGAGTGGCGGGTACTGACAGCCGGAGCAACAGCAACAAGCCAGCTCTTGCTTGGCTACAGGGAGGGGGAGGAACCATGGCCAGTGGTACCCTGGCTCTGCGCTGTGGCCCCCTGTGGTCTTCCATCTCTGCAACCGAGGTACCTGGATCCTGGCCCACCTGGCATCTCACCAGCAGCTGCCTTGCCCGCCGCATTATCCCACCACTGCCCTTCACCCCGCCCACGGTGCAGGTGAGCAGACCCTAGGCTGAAGCCCTTCAGGGACTGGGTACCCAGAAAGCTGGGGGCTGAGAAAAGCGGATTGGAAGCTTGGACTCCTCTCTGAAGGAGGGTCCTGCAGTCCTGGGTCTGAGAGAGGAGGCACCAGGGAAGCTAAATGCCAGGGACTGTAGAGGAAAGGGCTGGGGGGCGACTGGAAGAGGTCAGAGCTTGGGGTGGGGGGTGATACGGAGTCCTGAGTCTTTCTAGCTGATGTGCAGCGCCTTCTCTCCAGTCCAGGGTCGCGGACCCTCTACCCCCGGCTGCAAAGCAGGATTCTCGCATCTGGGCTTTCGACGAGGTCCTCAGCAGATGGGAGACAACCTCTGGCTGGGCCTACGTGCCCAAGACCCATGGAGGGCCCTGCGCCCAGCCCAGAGCCCCAGAGCCTGCAGACCCCACGCGGACTGTGGGGATCAAGGATTTAGGAGAAAAGGTAAGGTTTGGGGAGTGCCGGAGTCCGCGGGGGACAGGGCGGGAGACTGCATTTGAGTCCCCTGCGCCTTCACATGGGTCTCCGGGTCGCCTTTCCCCAGCTCAGACGCCGTGGCTGACCCCTACCACTGACCACGACGTACCAGCGCAGCGAGACGAGGGCGCAGTACACTGGCTCTCCCGATCGGGACGCGCGAGTCTCCGAATACGTCGGGGCCCAGCCCCCACAACGCCCAGACCACCTCCGCGGGGGGCCTTCCCAGGTGCCTGGGTGGAAGCCGGCGCTGGCGAGACGGGGCGGAGTTCCGGGAGCCTGGGGCGGGGCCAGAAGAAATCACAGCCTTGGGGCGCGGCTAAAGGGTCGGGGGCGGGATCCCGAGGTTAGAGGAGCCTGGGGAGGGGCTGGGCCTCGAGGCCAGGCCAGAAGGACCAGGGGCTGGACACTCGCCTTCAGGGCTCCGAAGCTGCTGCGGGGCTAGACGACGGGCTGTGGGTGGGGACGAGATTAGAATATTCTGAGACGGCGTCAGGTGGGAGCTGGGAGAGGTAACGTGGAATTGTTGCTCAAGATGCAGCTCAGCTCCAGTGGCCACACCAAGACGGTTTAAGACCCAGAGAGAAACCGGGGAGGGGGGTTTGTGGTGGATGGGGGCCTGGGTTTGAGTTCCCTGACCAGCAGGACGTGCTTGAACTTAGGGAAGTGAGGCTGGGAAGGGTTCGGGTTTGAGGAAGGAAGCTGAAGTTCCCTGGCGTGGGTGGCAGGAAGGGCTCTGACTCTGGGGCGGGTTCTAGGACCGTGGCCGTCATGGCTGTCCACCCGAAGAAGAAGGATTCTGAACTGGGGACCCAAGGCTTGGAACGGGGTATGAAATCTATGTCTTGGGTATGCCTCCTCCCCCAATCTTGCTCCGGCTCTAATCGCCTGGACGAAGAGCCCTGAGTCGTCTGGCCGACGTTTCACAGTATCCGACCGGGGCGTCCTGGACCGCCGCCAGCTCTATCTGACCACCTCGGCCCGGCCCGGGACTTTCGGTTCTATCCCAAGTAAGCCGGGCTCTCGCTCCTCACCGCCTCCTGCACAGCACTCGCCTTGGCCAGTACACGCCGAGCCTCTGGGCTGGCTCCCATTCTCTGACCTGGTGGTCTCAGCCTCGAATCCTGTAGCAGCAAGAACCAAAATTCAGGCCCCAGCCCCTCCCTCTTTTAGTACCCAGGAGGCCTTAGTGTCAACTCTCAGGTAGGGACAGGAAGCCTGCGCAGGCGCTCAGGGGGATTCTGGATCTGAGGACTGGGCCTCCTTCGGTACTTGAGCCCCCAGATACTCCTTCCCAAGGAAGCGAAAGCCCGCGTTTCCTTCCGAAGGATGCGAAAGCGTAGTTTCCAGGACCTTAAGTACCTCGAGGACCCAGGAACACGGGCTACGCACGCCGGGTCCCGTCCTTCCTAAGGGGCCCTCGCCTGGAAATGCAGGAGTTTGGGTGTGCAGACTCCTTAAATCCCGAGGTCTGAACCTCGTCCCCAAGGATCCAGCTGTATCCTCACCATCCTGCCCTGCTCCCACAGGAGCTGTCCGGATACCCCCTCAAGGACTCCCTGACCTACTGGAGCTTCGAAGGGACTCCCTAACTCTGGGATCACGACCCGCAGCGGCCGCCCTGTTCGCGCTCCTCCCGGCCGCCCCGAGCGCCGCACGGCGGGGTCCTGACTCTGGTTCAGGCATCCTACAGCCCCTCGCTGCACCCGCTCCGCCCGCTGCACCCGCTCCGCCCGCTGGACCGCTTCCGCTAGCTGGAGGCGCCCTGGGGTGGCCCCCACTGGAAGCCCTTGCCGGGCATCCACAGCGTGCCGAAAGCCTACAACACCGAGAACTCCCGCTCCGGCAGCTTGAAGTCGGCGCTAGTGGGAGCTGGCCGGGCCCGCCCCACCCCAGACACGTCCTCTGGCCTCGCGGAGGAGCCAAGCTCCGGACCTCCGCCCACTACGCGGTGTCCGGACTCAGTTGGGCTACCACTCATTACGTCTACCGGCAATGTCCTGGCCGGACTACCCCAGACACGCACACTCAGCTGCGGCATCCCGGAGAAGGGACTAGGTCCAGATATTCTCCTCCAAGACTGTGGCCCCGCGGGCAGGACGCGCCCCCTGCGGGCGTATTAAATAATGAGTTAAGTTACCTGAACCACACGCATTTCCGGGGACCCCTCCGGGCATCCTAGCTTGAGGGTAGGGTGGGCGGAGGTCCCTAAGGGAGAGGTAGGTCTCTGGCTGAATCCCTCGTTGGGGGGCATCTGGGTCAAACGGCTTCCCCGGCTGCAAAGTCACGGGGAGGCCCTCGCGGACTGGGCAGGAGCTAAGTCCGAAGCCGCGCCCCTCCTGGGAGGTTGGACTGTGGCGCAGGAATGCCTCAAGTGGAGGAGGGTTGAGGCTTCAGTCCCGCACCTTTCTCGGGTCACGGCCTCCTCCTGGCTCCCAAGACCGCACGATAGGCAGAGGCCGGTTTTCCTACACCCTACTCCTGGGCCTCCAACGCCGACTAGACCCTAGCACTGGACGACTGAGTCTCTGAGGTCACTTCACCGTGGTCTCTGCCTCACTCTTGGCGCTGGACCACTGAGGGGAGAGGGCTGGGGTGCTCCGCTGAGCCACTCCTGTGCCTCCCTGGCCTTGTGCACCTCTCACCCCCGGGGGTGTTAGTGTCGAGGTCACCCCAGCATCCTAACACCTCCTGGTGGCCTTGCCGCCCCCACAACCCCGAAGTATAAAGCCAGGTACACGAGGCAGGGGACGCACCAATGATGGAGATGCTCCAGGTAAGACTGCAGGGCCCCTGGGCACCTTCCACCTCCTTCCAGGCCATCACTGGCATGAGAAGGGGCAGACGCGTGTGAGCTGTGGAAGGAGGCCTCTTTCCGGAGGGGCGTGACCCCCAGTAAGCTTCAGGTGGGGCAATCCCTGAGGGTGGGGATCTGAAATGTTGCGGTATCTCAGGTCCTCTGGGCTGTGGGGTGGGCGCTGAAAGGCAGGTGTCTGGGCGGTGGGTCCTGACTAGGAGATGCCGGGAAGGGTCTCTGGGTCGTTGCTCGTGGTGTACCCGGGGAATGGGAGGGCCAGGGCACGGGGCTGCGGTCTCAGACTGGGCTGAAGCAGTGTCCTTGTCCCAGGGGCTGCTGCTGTGGCTGCTGCTGAGCATGGGCGGGGCACGGGCATCCAGGGAGCCGCTGCGGCCACTGTGCCGCCCCATCAATGCCACCCTGGCTGCCGAGAAGGAGGCCTGCCCCGTGTGCATCACCGTCAACACCACCATCTGTGCCGGCTACTGCCCCACCATGGTGAGCTGCCCGGGTCCAGGGGCAGGTGCTGCCACCTCAGGGCCGGGTCACAGAGGCAGCGGGGGAGGAAGGGCGGTCTGCCTGTCTGGTCGGGGGCTGGGGAATGGGGTGTGGGAGGCGGGAACAGAGGGCTTCCTGGACTCCTGAGTCTGGGATCTTTGGGGGCAGCTTGGGAGGTCAGCGGAGGCACTGGCCCCAGGCACATGCTCACTCCCCTATCCACACATCCTCCAGATGCGGGTGCTGCAGGCGGTCCTGCCGCCCGTGCCCCAGGTGGTGTGCAACTACCGCGAGGTGCGCTTCGAGTCCATCCGGCTCCCTGGCTGCCCGCCTGGCGTGGACCCCGTGGTCTCCGTTCCCGTGGCTCTCAGCTGTCGTTGTGGACTCTGCCGCCGCAGCACCTCTGACTGTGGGGGTCCCAAGGACCACCCTTTGACCTGTGATGACCCCCACCTCCAGGCCTCCTCTTCCTCAAAGGACCCTCCCCCCAGCCCTCAAAGTCCATCCCGACTCCTGGAGCCAGCAGACAACCCGTTCCTCCCGCAATAAAGGCTTCTCAATCTGCACTCTGGAGGTGTCTTTCTGTGGGCTCAGGGCAACCACACACACGCAGGGTGGGTCCAGCTTCAAAACCATTTTTTACAAAGTCACACTGTCAGATCTCTGATAGAATACAAGGTGGATGGCTGGACGCCATGTCTCATGCCTGTAATCCCAGCACTTTGGGAGACTGAGGTGGGCGGATCACTAGGTCAGGAGATCCAGACCATCCTGGCTAACATGGTGAAACCCTGTCTCTACTCAAAATACAAAATTAGGCGGGAGTGGTGGCGGGTGCCTGTAGTCCCAGGTACTTGGGAGGCTGAGGCAGGAGAATGGCGTGAACCCGGGAGGGGGAGTATGCAGTGAGCCGAGATGGTGCCACTGCAATCCAGCTTGGTCCACAGAGTGAGACTCCATCTCAACAACAACAAAAAGAAAACAGGGTGGGGTCAGGGGATGACATCCAGCTCAGGAGGTGTCCATGGTCTCGCCTTCTGTGGGGAGAAGGAAGGTCACAAGGTCATTGTGCCTCCAGGGGGCAGGGCCTGAGCCTTCAAGGCCGAGCTCTCTCTTCCTCCCTCTGACGGTGGCATAGGCAGTACAGCTGGGGGGTGGGGACCTGAATGGGATGAATGGGCTGAGGCGGATGTCATCTCTTCCATTCTCCTTCATCCACTGCCTCTCCCTTCCCCTCCTCTCCCCTCCCCTCCCTCCATCATCTTCCAATCCCAGTCAGGAGCCATCACCTGGGTAGAAAAGGGGCCTCTGGAAAGGGGGCGGCTCCTTGACTCTTCAGTACCCTGCACTTGTTCAGCGATTTGTCCCCCTTCCCCACCTGCCTGTATACCCTGCCTGATCTTTTCTTCCCCTAGGTGGTTTCCCCCTCCCTCTCCTGGTATGTCAGGAAGGAGACAGCGATGTCCTCCACAGGGGCCCCCCAAAGAGCTCCGAGGTGGAAGAGGTGCTGACAGGTCTGGTAACCATTGGCTGTTTTCCAGTCTTCTCCACACCACCCTTTCCCAGAACCACAGGCTTCCAGAATGTTGTAGAGAAACTGCAACATCCAAGCCTCCACCAGCCTCTCCCAGCGCCAGGTCAATTTCACACACGGGAAAACTGAAGCCTGTCTCAGAGGGGCAGCGTTTTACCTCCTTAGTGGCAGTTTTGAGGTGAACTGGGGTCTCCCTAGGATTCCAGGTTGTGGCCCTTCTCCAAATTGTGGAATGTGGCCAGGCGTGGTGGCTTGAGTCTGTAGTCCCAGCTACTCAGGAGCCACAGCAGGAGGATTGCTTGAGCCCAGGAGTTCAAGTGCAGCGGGGAAACATAGCAAGACCTTGTCTTAAAACAATTTGTTTTGGGCCGGGCGCTGTGGCTCACACCTGTAATCCCAGCCGTTTGGGAGGCCAAGGCAGGAGTATAGCTTGAGGTTGGGAGTTTGAGACCAGTCTGGACAACATGGTGAAACCCCATCTCTACTAAAAATATAAAAATTAGCTGGGCATGGTGGCAGGTGTTTGTAATCCCAGCTATTCAGAAGGCTGAGGCAGGAGAATCACTTCAACCCAGGAGGCAGATGTTGCAGTGAGCCAGGGTTGTGCCACTGCACTCCAGCCTGGCCAACAGAGTGAGACTCTGTCTCAAAAAATAATAATAATAATTGATTGGAACATCCCCCAAGATGCAAGACTCACGGTTCCTCAGAGTTGTACAGGAAGGATGGCAGAATGCAGTTACCCAGACTTTAAGTCCCATCTCTTACATTTGTTGACTGTGTGACCGGACGCAAATCATTAATTTCTCTGAGCCTGTATTTCACGATCTGTTGCTATTAAGTAACAGTAGTTGAATATTTTTTATTTTTATTTGATTCTTATTATTCTTTTGAGATGGAGCTTCGTTCTTGTTGCCCAGGCTGGAGTCCAGTGGCGCGATCTTGGCTCACTGCGACTTCCGCCTCCTGGTTTCAAGTGATTCTCCTGCCTCAACCTCTCGAGTAACTGGGATTATAGGTATGCACCACCACTCCCGGGGATATTTTGTATTTTTAGTAGACATGGGGTTTCTCCATGTTGGTCAGGGTGGCCTGGAACACCTCACCTCAGTTGATCTGCCCACCCTCAGCCTCCAACAATGCTGGGATTACACGCATGAGCCACCACGCCCAGCCTTATTTTTATTTTTGGACAGAGTGTCACTCTGTTGTCCAGGTGGGAGGGCCGTGGCACGATCTCGGCTCACTGCCATCTCCGCCTCCCAGGTTCAAGCGATTCTCCTGCCTCAGCCTCCCGAGAAGCTGGGATTACAGGTGCGTAGCACCACGCCCAGCTAATTTTGGTATTATTAGTAGAGATGGGGTTTCACCATGTTGGCCAGGCTGCTCTTAAACTCCTGACCTCAAGTGATCCGCCCACCTCAGCCTCCCAAAGTGCTGGGATTACAGGTGTGAGGCACAGTGCCTGACTTGTAGTAGTTGAATAATTACTATTAATCTACAAGTTGGGCGTTATGCAAGTCCGATATATAGAGTCCCCCAAACTTCTACAGCAAGGGCTGCCCCACAATCCTGGCAGGCAAGCCTCCCCTGGGGTTCCCAACTTCTGTCCCCACTGAAGTTTTTAATCCTCTTCTCTAATCCCAGCCTCCCTTACTCTGTCTCCATGTGCTGTGAGAGCTGCTCCCCCTCCCCCAGACTCCCTCCGCATCCCCCTCATTTTCCTCCTCCCCAGTGTGTCAATGGATTCCTAATCCCCATCCTGGACATTGTCTCCTTTTCTTGCCCCAAAGTGGGACCTTCTTTTCCCCCAAGTGGTCCTGTCTAGGGTTGCTGCTCTTGAGCCCCCTCTGGTCTTCCTGCTGGAGACTGGGGCCTTTCGGGAGTTAGCAGGCACCCCGGCCAACCACAGCCAGTGTGGGGCAAGTGAAACTGCACTGGCGAGTCATCAGAGTGAACTGGCCGTGTGCGATGCAGTCAGCGGCTGGGTGACAGACCCCGGGACCGCTGTGGACTTGGGTGGTTTGGAGATGGAGGTGTTCGAGAAGCTGCCTATAGCTGGGGGCAATTCCCTCTGCCAGTACCTCTTTGTCACCCGCTTTGAGGCCCATAACTCTGAGGAAGGTGACCCGGGGACAGGTGGAGGGGGCTGCCAGGGTATGGACCAAAGGCACTGGTTGTCTGAGTGCAAGGCCAAGCAATCCTGTGTGCGGGCATTGACCTCTGATGCCCAGGGCCGTATGGGCTGGTGATAGATTTGAATTGACACTGCGTGTGTCTGTACACTCCTCAGCTGGACTCACCAGGACTGAGGCTTATACACAGGAACTGGTAAGGCAGAAAAAGAACAGAACTGGATGCTGAGAGACCTTAGGGATGGGCCAGCTGCTCTAAGGACCCGAGTTTGGGAACTCATCAAATGATCACAAAATCACAACTCTCTGAATTGGAGCTCAATCTCTGCAAGATGGGTGAAACCACATGGGGTTTTGAAGGTTGAATAGGAGTTCTCCTGGAGGAACTTGAAGGTAGTAATTATGATGCTGATGATAAGAATACCACTATTTACTGAGTGTTTACTGTTTCTCAGTCCTAATACATAAGTCTTGGAATCAACTCTCGTGGATTTGATCATTGGTGGCCTTTGGTGTTAAGTGGCTGACTGCCCAGTCTCAGAGGACACCACCTTGCTCATCCTGGAGAGAGGGAGGGCACATTTCATTATGTGGATGGGGAAGGAGAGAAACTGGAATAGGCAAGCAGATGGCCAGGGGACTTTGAGAACGTGGTCCACAGAAGGCCTTTAAGTATCTGAGAACTGGGGTTCAAATGGGAAATCTTCCTTGGTAAGAGTGGGTAGGGGTTTGCTTAGAATATTCTGTTGTGAGGTAATGAGCCCCCCATCACAGGGGGAGTACAAGCAAGGTTGAATGAGAAGTGATCGGGATGCTGGAGAGTTCAGCCCTGGGCAGGGAGTTGGAGTCAGGTTTCTAGCCCTCTTCCCTGTCCCAACCTATACCCCACATTGGGAAAGAAACAGACCTTAATATTATCCAGCTTGATGGCCGGGTGTGATGACTCACGCCTGTAATCCCAGCACTTTGGGAGGCCGAGGCAGGTGAATCACCTGAGGTCAAGCATTCAAGGTCAAACCCTGTCTCTACTAAAATTATAAAAAGAAATTAGCTGGACGTGGTGGTGAGTGCCTGTAATCAAGCTACTCTGAAGGGTGAGGCAGGAGAATCACTTGAACCTGGGAGGCAGAGGTTGCAGTGAGCTGAGACTCTGCCATTGCACTCCAGGCTGGGCAAAAAGAGGGAAACTCCTCCGTCTCAAAAAAAAAAAAAAAAAAAAAAAATGTCCAGCTTAAGTGGGACATGACGTTCTGACTAACTTGCCGGCCCCCTGGCTGGATCAGGGGGTCACTGTGCATTGACAGCCCTTGAGTAGGGCCAGCAAAATCCAACAGAAGGGCCCCAGAAGCCTGAATGGGGGAGGAGGGGTAAGTGGGATTCTGGGCCTGACTGCAGAAGGCAGCCTCAGTTTTCCTTGTCTGAAGAATGGGCCAGTGGGATGAGATTACGGGGGTTCTGGAGGCAGAGGCCTTGACCTAAAGCTCTTTTTTTTTTTTTTCCGAGATAGAGTCTTGCTCTGTCGCACAGGCTGGGGTGCAGTGGCGCCATCTGAGCTCACTGCAACATTCACCTCCCGGGTTCAAGTGATTCTCCTGTCTTAGCTGGGATTACCTGCCTGGCTAATTTTTATGTTTTTTGGTAGAGACAGGGTTTTGCCACATTGACCAGGCTGGTCTCAAACACCTAACCTCAAGTAGTCTGCCCACCTCAGCCGCTCAAAGTGCTGGGATTACAGGAGCGAGCCACCGCATCCACTGACCAAAAGCTCTTTATAGTGAAGAAATGACAAGGGAAGCCAGGGACAGACCAAAGAAGTTCACAATAGCCCTTCACCTATTACCCATCTCCCCACATGTGCTGTTAACACACACACACACACACACACACACACACACACACGGAGTTTCTCTCTCTTTCTTTCTCTCTCTCTCTCTGGGACAGACTACAAGACTTCACAATAGCCCTTTACCTATTACCCATCTCCCCACATGTGCTGTTAACACACACACACACACACACACACACAGAGTTTCTCTCTCTTTCTTTCTCTCTCTCTCTCTCTGGGACAGACTACAAGACTTCACAATAGCCCTTTACCTATTACCCATCTCCCCACATGTGTTGCCAACACACAGACACACACACACATACACACACACACACATACACACACACACACACACACACACTCTGTCTCTCTCTCTCTCTCTCTCAGGTCCAGGTTTAAGCAAAGGACATAGGCTTCTTCTCCCCCCATCTATGCAGACCAGGCCCTGGGGCGGGGTGGAGCATGGTTGCCTCCGTTTCTACATCTCCTTGTTTTCAATCTGTGATGTTGATCCTTTTGCCTCCTTCCTCTCTGTCTGTAACTTCCAGTATCTCTCACCTCTGGGTTAGTACTAATAGTTCCCTTTCCATCGTGGTCTCTTTCTTCCTCCCTGTCTCTCCCCTTTCTTGTTGTATTTCCTTCTCACACATCGAAGCCCGTCTTTTTCACTATGTCCCTGTGCACTTCTCTGTGGGTCCTTCCTCTTTGCCCACCCAGCCTACCCAGGTGGAACTTTTCCAGCAAATTAAAGGCAGGCAGGACAGCCGACACCAGCGCTGACCCCTCCAGCACATGCGGGGAGGGTGGGGGAGCCCCGGGGATGTCTGGAAATCATTATCCCCAGGTGGGCAGGCCTGGCAGAGGGAGGAGCAGCCCGGAGCTTCTGGACCCTGGAGGAAAGAGGGGTGTTTCTCATGGATGTCTGGAGGTGCTCGGTGCAGTGCAGGGGTCTCTGTGTCTCTGGATCTCTGACATTCCCAGGTCTCTGTCCTTTCTGGGTCTCTGTCTCCCCATCTCCCTGGGTCTCTGAAATTCTGAACTTCTCCTTCCTCTTCTGCCCTCCTCTCTTTGAGTCTCCATCTCCCTCCCCATGTTTCTCTGTGACCCTCTTGGGGTCCCAGTCCCTCTGTCTCTGGGTCTCCTTCTCACTCCATCCAGCCACAAGCCTGCAGGCCCTTGATTGGCTAGGTTCAGGATGGGTGGGTTCTGTCACCTGGGGCAACAGCAACAAAAAGCCAGCACCTGCTTGGCTACAGGGAGGGGGAGGAACCATGGCCAGTGGCACCCTGGCTCTGCGCTGTGTGCCCCCCTCCGCCCCCCCGTGGTCTTCCATCTCTGCAACCGAGATGCCTGGATCCTGGCCCAACTGGCATCTCACCAACACCTGTGCTGCCCATCGCATTATCCCACCCATGCCCTTCCGCCCGCCCACGGCGCAGGTGAGTTGACCCTAGGCTGAAGCCCTGTGGGACCTGGGGACCCAGAAAGCTAGGTGCTGAGTAAAGGGGATTGGGAGCCTGGACTCCTCTCTGAAGCTGGAGTGTCCTGGAGCCCTGGGTCTGAGAGAGGAGGCACCAGGGAAGCTGGATGCCAGGGATTGCAGAGGAACGGGCTGGGGGCCGACTGAAAGAGGTCAGAGTTTGGGATGGGGGGTGATATGGAGTCCTGAGTCTTTCTAGCTGATGTGCAGCGCCTTCTCTCCAGTCCAGGGTCCCGGACCCTCTACCTCTGGCTACAAAGCAGGATTCTCGCATCTGGGCTTTCAACGAGGTCCTCAGCAGATGGGAGACAACCTCTGGCTCAGCCTCTGGCTTGGGCCTAGGTGGGCAAGCCCCATGACGGGCCCTGTGCCCAGCCCAGAGCCCAGAGCCTGCAGACCCCAGGAGGACTGGGGGATCAAGGATTCAGGAGAAAAGGTAAGGTTTAGGGAGTGCCAGAGTCCGCAGGGGACAGGACGGGAGACTGCATTTGAGTCCCCTGCGCCTTCACAAGGGTCTCCAGGTCGCCTTTCCGCACCTCAGACGCCGTGGCTGGCGCCTCCCACTGACCACAAAGTACCAGAGCCTCGAGACCAGGGTGCAGTACACGGGCTCTTCCCACCCGGACATCCGCGCCCTTGAATACAAGTCGCAGACCACCACCGCCCAGCCCCTCACAAGTCGCAGACCACCACCGCCTGGGTCTGGGCCTCGAGGCCAGGCCAGAAGGACCAGGGGCTGGAAACTCATCTTCAGGGCTCCGAAGCTGCTGCGGAGATAGACAGCGGGCTGTGGATGGGAAGGAGACTAGAATATTCTGAGACAGGGTCGGGTGGGAGCTGGGAGAGGTAATGTGGAATTGTTGCCTAAGATGCAGCTCAGCTCCAGTGGCCACACCAAGACGGTTTAAGACCGGGAGCGGAACCAGGGAGGTTGTTTTTTGTGGCTGGGGGCCTGGGTTTGAGTTCCTTGACCAGCAGGAGGTGCTTGGATTTAGGGAAGTGAGGCTGGGAAGGGTTGGGGTTTGAGGAAGGAAGCTGAAGTTCCCTGGCGTGGGTGGCAGGAAGGGCTCTGACTATGGGGCGGGGTTCTAGGGCCGTGGCCGTCATGGCTGTCGAGGCCGAAGGAGAGGGATTCTGAACTCGGGACCCAGGGCTTGGAACGGGGTGTGAAATCTGTGTCTTGGGTATGCCTCCTCCCACAATCTTGCTCCGGCTCTAATCGCCTGGACGAAGAACCCCGAGTTGTCTGGCGGCCTTTCACAGTATCCGACCGGGGCGTCCTGGACCGCCGCCAGCTCTATCTGACCACCTCGGCCCGGCCCGGAACTTTCGGTTCTATCCCAAGTAAGCCGGGCTCTCGCTCCGCACCGCCTCCTGCACAGACCCCGCCTTGGCCGGTGCTCGCCGAGCCCCTGGGCTGGCTCCCATTCTCTGACCCGGTGGTCTCAGCCTCGAATCCTATAGCAGCAAGAACCAAAGTTCAGGCCCCAGTCTCTCCCTCTTTTAGCACCCAGGAGTCCTTAGTGTCAACTCTCAGGAACGGCGGTAGGGACAGGAAGCCTGCACAGCGGGTCGAGGGGATTCTGGATCTGAGGGCAGGGCCTCTTTCCGTACTTGAGCCCCCAGATACTCCTTCCCAAGGAAGCGAAAGCCCCCGTTTCCTTCCCTAGGATACGAAAGTTCTGTTTCCAGGACGTTAAGTACCTGGAGTACCCAGGAACGCAGGCTACGCGCACCCAGTCCCGTCCTTCCTAAGGGGCCCTCGCCCGGAAATGCAGGAGTTTGGGTGTGCAGACTCCTTAGATCCCGAGGTCTGAACCTCGTCCCCAAGGATCCAGCTGTATCCTCACCATCCTGCCCTGCTCCCACAGGACGGAGCTGTCTCTATACCCTCGCAAAGACTCCCTGATCTACTGGAGCTTCGAAAGGAATCCCTAACTCTGGGGTCACGACCCGCAGCGGCCACCCTGTCCGCGCTCCTCCCGGCCGCCCGGAGCGCCGCACCGCGGGACCATGACTCTGGCTCAGGAATCCTACAGCCCCGCGCTGCACCCGCTCCGCCCCCAGCACCCGCTCCACCCGCAGCACCCGCTCCGCCCTCTGGACCGCTTCCGCCCGCTGGAGGCGCCCTGGGTGGCCCCCACTGTAAGCACTTGCCGGGCATCCACAGCGTGCCGAAAGCCTACAGCCCCCAGAACTCCCGCTCCGGCAGCTTGAAGTCGGCGCTAGTGGGAGCTGGCCGGGCCCGCCCCACCCCAGACACGTCCTCTGGCCTCGCGGAGGAGCCAAGCTCCGGACCTCCGCCCACTACGCGGTGTCCGGACCTAGGTGGTCTCCTACTCATTGCGTCTATCGGGAATGTGGGGGCCGGACTACCCCAGACACGCACACTCAGCTGCGGCTTCGCGAGGAAGGGACTAAGTTCAGATATTGTCCTTGGAGGCTGTGGCCCCGCGGGCAGGACGCGCCCCCTGCGGGCGTATTAAATAATGAGTTAAGTTACCTGAACCACACGCATTTCCGGGGACCCCTCCGGGCATCCTAGCTTGAGGGTAGGGTGGGCGGAGGTCCCTAAGGGAGAGGTAGGTCTCTGGCTGAATCCCTCGTTTGGGGGCATCTGGGTCAAGCGGCTTCCCCGGCTGCAAAGTCACGGGGAGGCCCTCGCGGATTGGGCAGGAGCTAAGTCCGAAGCCGCGCCCCTCCTGGGAGGTTGGACTGTGGCGCAGGAATGCCTTAAATGGAGGAGGGTTGAGGCTTCAGTCCAGCACCTTTCTCGGGTCACGGCCTCCTCCTGGCTCCCAAGACCGCACGATAGGCAGAGGCCGGTTTTCCTACACCCTACTCCTGGGCCTCCAACGCCGACTAGACCCTAGCACTGGACGACTGAGTCTCTGAGGTCACTTCACCGTGGTCTCTGCCTCACTCTTGGCGCTGGACCACTGAGGGGAGAGGGCTGGGACGCCCCGCTGAGCCACTCTTGCCCCTCCCTTGCTTTGTGCACCTCTCACCCCCCAGGGTGTTAGTGTCGAGGTCACCCCAGCATCCTACCACCTCCTGGTGGCCTTGCCGCCCCCACAACCCGGAGGTATAAAGCCGAGGCAGGGGACGCACCAAGGATGGAGATGCTCCAGGTAAGACTGCAGGGCCCATGGGCACCTTCCACCTCCTTCCAGGCCATCACTGGCATGAGAAGGGGCAGACGCGTGTGAGCTGTGGAAGGAGGCCTCTTTCCGGAGGGACGTGACCCCCAGTAAGCTTCAGGTGGGGCAGTCCCTGAGGGTGGGGATCTGAAACGTTGGGGTATCTCAGGTCCTCTGGGCTGTGGGGTGGGCGCTGAAAGGCAGGTGTCTGGGCGGTGGGTCCTGACTAGGAGATGCCGGGAAGGGTCTCTGGGTCGTTGCACGTGGTGTACCCGGGGAATGGGAGGGCCAGGGCACGGGGCTGTGGTCTCAGACTGGGCTGAAGCAGTGTCCTTGTCCCAGGGGCTGCTGCTGTGGCTGCTGCTGAGCATGGGCGGGGCACGGGCATCCAGGGAGCCGCTGCGGCCACTGTGCCGCCCCATCAATGCCACCCTGGCTGCCGAGAAGGAGGCCTGCCCCGTGTGCATCACCGTCAACACCACCATCTGTGCCGGCTACTGCCCCACCATGGTGAGCTGCCCAGGGTCAGGGGCAGGTGCTGCCACCTCAGGGCCGGGTCACAGAGGCAGCGGGGGAGGAAGGGCGGTCTGCCTGTCTGGTCAGGGGCTGGGGAATGGGGTGTGGGAGGGCGGGAACAGAGGGCTTCCTGGACTCCTGAGTCTGGGACTTTCGGGGGCAGCTTGGGAGGTCAGCGGAGGCGCTGGCCCCAGGCACATGCTCACTCCCCTATCCACACATCCTCCAGATGCGGGTGCTGCCGGTGATCCTGCCGCCCGTGCCCCAGGTGGTGTGCAACTACCGCGAGGTGCGCTTCAAGTCCATCCGGCTCCCTGGCTGCCCGCCTGGCGTGGACCCCGTGGTCTCCGTTCCCGTGGCTCTCAGCTGTCGTTGTGGACTCTGCCGCCGCAGCACCTCTGACTGTGGGGGTCCCAAGGACCACCCTTTGACCTGTGATGACCCCCACCTCCAGGCCTCCTCTTCCTCAAAGGACCCTCCCCCCAGCCCTCCAAGTCCATCCCGACTCCTGGAGCCAGCAGACACCCCGTTCCTCCCGCAATAAAGGCTTCTCAATCTGCACTCTGGAGGTGTCTTTCTGTGGGCTTAGGGCAACCACACACACGCAGAGTGGGTCCAGCTTCAAAACCATTTTTTACAAAGTCACACTGTCAGATCTCTGATAGAATACAAGGTGGGCGGGTCGCGGTGGCTCACGCCTGTAATCCCAGCACTTTGAGAGGCCGAGGCGGGCGGATCACAAGGTCAGGAGATCGAGACCACGGTGAAACCCCGTCTCTACTAAAAATACAAAAAATTAGCCGGGCGCGGTTGTGGGCGCCTGTAGTCCCAGCTACTCGGGAGGCTGAGGCAGGAGAATGGCGTGAACCCGGGAGGCGGAGCTTGCAGTGAGCCGAGATTGTGCCACTGCACTCCAGCCTGGGCGACAGAGCGAGACTCCGTCTCAAAAAAAAAAAAAAAAAGAAGAATACAAGGTGGATGGCTGGACGCCGTGGCTCATGCCTGTAATCCCAGCACTATGGGAGACTGAGGTGGGCAGATCACTAGGTCAGGAGATCCAGACCATCCTGGCTAACATGGTGAAACCCCGTCTCTACTCAAAATACAAAATTAGGCGGGAGTGGTGGTGGGTGCCTGTAGTCCCAGGTACTTGGGAGGCTGAGGCAGGAGAATGGTGTGAACGCGGGAGGGGGAGTATGCAGTGAGCCGAGATGGTGCCACTGCAATCCAGCTTGGTCCACAGAGTGAGACTCCATCTCAACAACAAAAAAAGAAAACAGGATGGGGTCAGGGGATGACATCCAGCTCAGGAGGTGTCCATGGTCTCACCTTCTGTGGGGAGAAGGAAGGCCACATGGTCATTGTGCCCCCGTGGGGCAGGGCCTGAGCCTTCAAGGCCGAGCTCTCTCTTCCTCCCTCTGAGGGTGGCACTGGCAGTACAGATGGGGGGTGGGGATATGAATGGGATGAATGGGCTGAGGCGGATGTCATCTCTTCCATTCTCCTTCATCCACTGCCTTTCCCTTCCCCTCCTCAGGGATGGCCCTGCTGCTCTAAGGACCCCAGTTTGAGAACTCAACAAATGATCACAATATCATAACTCTCTGAATTGGAGCTCAATCTCTGCAAGATGGGTGAAACCATATGTGGTTTTGAAGTTTGAATAGGAGTTCTCCCGGAGGAACTTGAGGGTAGTTATTATGATGATGATGATAAGAATAACCACTATTTGGCAGGGCACGGTGGCTCAAGCCTATAATCCCAGAACTTTGGGAGGCCGAGATGGGCGGATCACGAGGTCAGCAGATCGAGACCATCCTGGCTAACACGGTGAAACCTCGCCTTTTTTTGAAAAAAAATACAAAAAACTAGCTGGGCGAGGTGGCGGGTGCCTGTAGTCCCAGCTACTCGGGAGGCTGAGGCAGGAGAATGGCTGGAACCCAGGAGGCGGAGCTTGCAGTGAGCTGAGATCCGGCCACAGCACTCCAGCCTGGGCGACAGAAGGAGACTCCGTCTCAAAAGAATTAAAAAAAAAAAAAAAAAAGAATAACCACTATTTATTGAGTGTTTACTCTTTCTCAGCCCTAATACATAA
Source organism: Macaca fascicularis (assembly GCF_037993035.2). Taxonomy (NCBI): domain Eukaryota; kingdom Metazoa; phylum Chordata; class Mammalia; order Primates; family Cercopithecidae; genus Macaca; species Macaca fascicularis. The sequence goes on along the minus strand of NC_088393.1, from coordinate 57,016,770 downwards.
CTCCTCGGATCAACTCTTGTGGATTTGATCATTGGTGGCCTTTGGTGTTAAGTGGCTGACTGCCCAGTGTCAGTGGACACCATGTTGCTCATCCTGGAGAGAGAGAGGGCACATTTCATTATGTAGGTGGGGAAGGAGAGAAACTGGAACATGCAAGCAGATGGCCAGGGGACCTTTAGAACGTGGTCCACAGAAGGCTTTTAAGTGTCTGGGAGCTGGGGTTCAAATGGGAAATATTACTTGGTGAGGGGGGGCAGGCGTTGGCTTATAATATTCTGTTGTGAGGTAATGAGCCCCCCATCACAGGGGGAGTACAAGCAAGGTTGAATAAGAAGTGATCAGGATGCTGGAGAGTTCAGCCCTGGGCAGGGAGTTGGAGTCAGGTTTCTAGCCCTCTTCCCTGTCTCAACCTCTACCCTACATCAGGAAAGCAACAGACCTTAAAATTATCCAGCTTGATACAGGGTGTGATGACTCACGCCTGTAATCCCAGCACTTTGGGAGGCCGAGGCAGGCGAATCACCTGAGGTCAAGCATTCAAGGTGAAACCCCGTCTCTACTAAAATTATAAAAAGAAATTAGCTGGACGTGGTGGTGAGTGCCTCTAATCCAAGCTACTCTGAAGGGTGAGGCAGGAGAATCACTTGAACCTGGGAGGCAGAGGTTGCAGTGAGCTGAGACTGTGCCATTGCACTCCAGGCTGGGCAAAAAGAGGGAAACTCCTCCGTCTCAAAAAAAAAAAAAAAAAAAAATGTCCAGCTTAAGTGGGACATGACGTTCTGACTAACTTGCCAGCCCCCTGGCTGGATCAGGGGGTCAGTGTGCATTGACAGCCCTTGAGTAGGGCCAGCAAAATCCAACAAAAGGGCCCCAGAAGCCTGAATGGGGGAGGAGGGGTAAGTGGGATTCTGGGCCTGACTGCAGAAGGCAGCCTCAGTTTTCCTTGTCTGAAGAATGGGCCAGTGGGATGAGATTATGGGGGTTCTGGAGGCAGAGGCCTTGACCTAAAGCTCTTTTTTTTTTTTTTTTTTTTTTTTTTGAGATAGAGTCTTGCTCTGTCGCCCAGGCTGGAGTGCAGTGGCGCCATCTGAGCTCACTGCAGCATTCACTTCCCGGGTTCAAGTGATTCTCCTGCCTTAGCTGGGATTACAGTTGGGTCCCACCATGCCTGGCTAATTTTTATGTTTTTTGGTAGAGACAGGGTTTTGCCATGTTGGCCAGGCTGCTCTCAAACACCTAACCTCAAGTAGTCTGCCCGCCTCAGCCGCTCAAAGTGCTGGGATTATAGGAGCGAGCCACCGCATCCACTGACCAAAAGCTCTTTATAGTGAAGAAATGACAAGGGAAGCCAGGGACAGACCAAAGAAGTTCACAATAGCCCTTCACCTATTACCCATCTCCCCACATGTGTTGCCAACACACACACACACACACACACACACACACACGGAGTTTCTCTCTCTCTCTTTTTTTTTTTTTTTTTCTCTCTCTCTCTGGGACAGACCACAGGACTTCAAAGTAGCCCTTTACCTATTACCCATCTCCCCACATGTGTTGCCAACACACAACCACACATCTCTCTCTCTCTCTCTCTCACGTCCAGATTTGAGCACGGGACATAGGCTTCTTCTCCCCCCATCTATACAGACCAGGCCCTGGGGCGGGGTGGAGCATGGTTGCCTCCATTTCTACATCTCCTTGTTTTCAATCTGTGATGTTGATCCCTTTGCCACCTTCCTCTCTGTCTGTAACTTCCAGTATCTCTCACCTCTGGGTTAGTACTAATAGCTCCCTTTCCATCGTAGTCTCTTTCTTCCTCCCTGTCTCTCCCCTTTCTTGCTGTATTTCCTTCTCACACATCAAGGCCCGTCTTTTTCACTATGTCCCTGTGCACTTCTCTGTGGATCATCCCTCTTTGCCCACTCAGCCTACCCAGGTGGAACTTTTCCAGCAAATTAAAGGCAGGCAGGGGCCGGGCGCGGTGGCTCAAGCCTGTAATCCCAGCACTTTGGGAGGCCGAGATGGGCGGATCATGAGGTCAGGAGATCGAGACCATCCTGGATAACATGGTGAAACCCCGTCTCTACTAAAAAAAATACAAAAAACTAGCTGGGCGAGGTGGCGGGCGCCTGTAGTCCCAGCTACTCGGGAGGCTGAGGCAGGAGAATGGCGTGAACCCGGGAGGCGGAGCTTGCAGTGAGCTGAGATCAGGCCACTGCACTCCAGCCTGGGCGACAGAGCGAGACTTCGTCTCAAAAAAAAAAAAGGCAGGCAGGACAGCTGACGCCAGCGCTGACCCCTCCAGCACATGCGGTGATAGTGGGGGAGCCCCAGGGACCTCTGGAAATCATTACCCCAAGGTGGGCAGTCCTGGCAGAAGGAGGAAGCAGCAGGAGCTTCTGGACCTTGGAGGAAAGACGGGTGTTTCTCATGGATGTCCTGAGGTGCTATGTGCAGTGCAGGGGTCTCTATCTCTCTGTCTGGATTCCCAGGTCTCTGTTCCTCTTTCTGGGTCTCTGTCTCCCCTATCCCCCTGGGTCTCTGAAATTCTGAACTTCTCCTTCCTCTTCTTCCCTCTTGTCTGAGTCTCCATCCCCCTCCCCGCGTTTCTCTGTGCCCCTCTTGGGTTCCCTGTCCTTCTGTCTCTGGGTCTCCTTTTCACTCCATCCATCCACGTGCCTACAGGCCCTTCATTGGCTACTTTCAGGATGGGCGGGTTCTGTCACCTGCCGCAACAGCAACAACAAGCCAGCACTTGCTTGGCTATAGGGAGGGGGAGGAACCATGGCCAGTGGCACCCTGGCTCTGCGCTGTGCTCCCCCCGACCCGCCCCCCTGCGCCCCACCCCCCGCCGCGGTCTTCCATCTCTGCAACCGAGATGCCTGGATCCTGGCCCAACTGGCATCTCACCAGCACCTGCGTTGTCCACCGCATTATCCCACCCATGCCCTTCCCCCCACCCACGGTGCAGGTGAGTTGACCCTAGGCTGAAGCCCTGCGGGGCTGGGGACCCAGAAAGCTAGGTGCTGAGTAAAGGGGATTGGGAGCTTGGACTCCTCTCTGAAGCTGGAGTGTCCTGGAGCCCTGGGTCTGAGAGAGGAGGCACCAGGGAAGCTGGATGCCAGGGATTGCAGAGGAAAGGGCCGGGGGCCGACTGGAAGAGGTCAGAGCTTGGGGTGGGGGGTGATACGGAGTCCTGAGTCTTTCTAGCTGATGTGCAGCGCCTTCTCTCCAGTCCACGGTCGCGGACCCTCTACCCCCGGCTGCAAAGCAGGATTCTCGCATCTGGGCTTTCGACGAGGTCCTCAGCAGATGGGAGACAACCTCTGGCTCGGCCTACGTGCCCAAGACCCATGGCGGGCCCTGCGCCCAGCCCAGAGCCCAGAACCTGCAGACCCCACGCGGACTGTGGGGATCAAGGAATGGAGAGAAAAGGTAAGGTTTGGGGAGTGCCGGAGTCCGCGGGGGACAGGACGGGAGACTGCATTTGAGTCCCCTGCGCCTTCACATGGGTCTCCAGGCCGCCTTTCGGCACCTCAGATACCGCGGCTGAGGCCTCCCACTGACCACAAAATACCAGCGCAGCGAGAGGAGGGCGCAGTACACCGGCTCTCCCGACCAGGACGCGCGCGCCCCCGAATACGTCGGGCCCCAGCCCCTCACAAGTCGCAGACCACCACCGCGGGGGGCTGGGCCTCGAGGCCAGGCCAGGACCGGGGGCTGGAAACTCACCTTCAGGGCTCCTAAGCTGCTGCGGAACTAGAGGGCGGACTGTGGGTGGGGATGAGACTAGAATATTCTGAGACGGGGTCGGATGGGAGGTTGGAGAGCTCAGCTCCAGTGGCCACACGAAGACGGTTTAAGACCGGGAGCGGAACCAGAGAGGTTGTTTTTGGTAACTGGGGGCTTGGGTTTGAGTTCCTTGACCAGCAGGAGGTACTTGGATTTAGAGAGGTGAAGCTGGGAAGGGTTCGGGTTTGAGGAAGGAAACTGAAGTTCCCTGGCGTGGGTGGAAGGAAGGGCTCTGACTCTGGGGCGGGGTGCCAGGGCCGTGGCCGACATGGCTGTAGAGGCCGAAGGAGAGGGATTCCCGCAGCACCGCGGGGCCTTGACTCTGGCTCAGGAGTCCTACAGCCCCTCGCTGCACCCGCTCCGCCGGCTCGACCGCTTCCGCCCGCTGGAGGCGCCCTGGGGTGGCCCCCCTGGAAGCCCTTGCCGGGCATCCGCAGCGTGCCGAAAGCCTACAGCCCCCAGAACTCCCGCTCCGCCAGCTTGAAGCCGGCGCTAGTGGGAGTCGGCCGGGCCAGCCCCACCCCGACACCCCTGGATCGGGGCGGGGCCGAGCTCGGGACCTCCAAGGATGTAGATGCTCCAGGTAAGACTGCAGGGCTCCTGAGCACCTTCCACCTTCTTCCAGGCCATCACCGGCATGAGAAGGGGTAGACGCGTGTGAGTTGTGGAAGGTCTTTTATCTGGAGGGGCGTGACCCCCAGTAAGCCCACTACGAGGGGTCCAGACTCAGGCTGGCTCCCACTCATTACTTCTGTCCGCAATGTGGGGGCGGGACTAACCCAGACACGCCCACTCAGCTGCGGTATCGAGGGGAAGGGACTAAGTCCAGATAACCTCCGTCGAGGCTTGACCCCTCGGGCAGGACACGCCCCCTGCGGGCGTATTAAATAATGAGTTAAATCATCTGAGCCACCCCATTTCCGGGGACCGCTCCAGGCATCCTAGCTTGAGGGTAGGGAGGGCGGAGGTCCCTAAGGGAGATGTGGGGCTCTGGCTGAATCGTTCGCTGCGGGGCATCTGGGTCAAGCAACTTCCTTGGCTGCAAAGTCACGGGGAGACACTCGCGGATTGGGCAGAAGCTAAGTCCGAAGCCGCGCCCCTCCTGGGAGGTTGGACTGTGGCGGAGGAATGCCTTAAATGGAGGAGGGTTGAGGCTTCAGTCCCGCACCTTTCTCGGGTCACGGCCTCCTCTGGCTCCCAAGACCGCACGATAGGCAGAGGCCGGTTTTCCTACACCCTACTCCTGTGCCTCCAACGCCGACTAGACCCTAGCACTGGACGACTGAGTCTCTGAGGTCACTTCACCGTGGTCTCTGCCTCACTCTTGGCGCTGGACCACTGAGGGGAGAGGGCTGGGGTGCTCCGCTGAGCCACTCCTGTGCCTCCCTGGCCTTGTGCACCTCTCACCCCCCGGGGTGTTAGTGTCGAGGTCACCCCAGCATCCTACCACCTCCTGGTGGCCTTGCCGCCCCCACAACCCGGAGGTATAAAGCCAGGTACACGAGGCAGGGGACGCACCAATGATGGAGATGCTCCAGGTAAGACTGCAGGGCCCCTGGGCACCTTCCACCTCCTTCCAGGCCATCACTGGCATGAGAAGGGGCAGACGCGTGTGAGCTGTGGAAGGAGGCCTCTTTCCGGAGGGACGTGACCCCCAGTAAGCTTCAGGTGGGGCAATCCCTGAGGGTGGGTTTCTGAAATGTTGCGGTATCTCAGGTCCTCTGGGCTGTGGGGTGGGCGCTGAAAGGCAGGTGTCTGGGCGGTGGGTCCTGACTAGGAGATGCCGGGAAGGGTCTCTGGGTCGTTGCTCGTGGTGTACCCGGGGAATGGGAGGGCCAGGGCACGGGGCTGTGGTCTCAGACTGGGCTGAAGCAGTGTCCTTGTCCCAGGGGCTGCTGCTGTGGCTGCTGCTGAGCGTGGGTGGGGCACGGGCATCCAGGGAGCCGCTGCGGCCACTGTGCCGCCCCATCAATGCCACCCTGGCTGCCGAGAAGGAGGCCTGCCCCGTGTGCATCACCGTCAACACCACCATCTGTGCCGGCTACTGTCCCACCATGGTGAGCTGCCCGGGTCCAGCAGCAGTTGCTGCCACCTCAGGGCCGGGTCACAGAGGCAGCGGGGGAGGAAGGGCGGTCTGCCTGTCTGGTCGGGGGCTGGGGAATGGGGTGTGGGAGGGCGGGAACAGAGGGCTTCCTGGACTCCTGAGTCTGGGACCTTTGGGGGCAGCTTGGGAGGTCAGCGGAGGCGCTGGCCCCAGGCACATGCTCACTCCCCTATCCACACATCCTCCAGATGCGGGTGCTGCAGGCGGTCCTGCCGCCAGTGCCCCAGGTGGTGTGCAACTACCGCGAGGTGCGCTTCGAGTCCATCCGGCTCCCTGGCTGCCCGCCTGGCGTGGACCCCGTGGTCTCCGTCCCCGTGGCTCTCAGCTGTCGCTGTGCACTCTGCCGCCGCAGCACCTCTGACTGTGGGGGTCCCAAGGACCACCCTTTGACCTGTGATGACCCCCACCTCCAGGCCTCCTCTTCCTCAAAGGACCCTCCCCCCAGCCCTCCAAGTCCATCCCGACTCCTGGAGCCAGCAGACACCCCGTTCCTCCCGCAATAAAGGCTTCTCGGTGCGCACTCTGGGGTTGTCTTTCTGTGGACTCAGGGCAACCACACACACGCAGGGTGGGTCCAGCTTCAAAACCATTTTTTACAAAGTCACACTGTCAGAACTCTGGTAAAAACAGGGTGGGGACAGGGGATGTCATCCAGCTCAGGAGGTGTCCATGGTCTCACCTTCTGTGGGGAGAAGGAAGGCCACATGGTCAGTGTGGCCCAGGGGGCAGGGCCTGAGCCTTCTAGGCTGAGCTCCCTCTTCCTCCCTCTGAGGTTGGCACTGGCAGTGCAGGTGCCGGGGTGGGAACCTGAATTGAATGAATGGGCGGAGGGGGATGTCATCTCTTCCAGCCTCCTTCAAGCATTGCTCCTCCCTTCTCCTCCTCTTCCCTACCCTCTCTCCATCTGCTTCCCATCCCTGCCAGGAGCCATCACCTGGGTAGAAAAGGGGCCTCGGAAAGGGGGCGGGGACTTGACTCCTGGGTACCCTGCACTTCAAGAGGAACTCTGGGGAGGGGGTGTTCAGGGATTTGGCCCCTTCCCCACCTGCCTGTATACCCTGCCTGATCTTTTCTTCCCCTAAGTGGTTGCCCCCTCCCTCTCCTGAGATGTCAGGAAAGAGGGAGCCAGCTGTGTCCTCCACAGGGGCCCCCCCGAAGCCTGGGGACTACCAGCCCCAGAGCTCCAAGGTGGAGGAGGTGCTGACAGGTCTGGTAACCACTGGCTGTTTCCCAGTCTTCTCCACACCACCCTTTCCTAGAACCACAGGCTTCCAGAATGTTGTAGAGAAACTGCAACATCCACGCCTCCACCAGCCTCTCCCAGTGCCAGGTCAATTTCACACACGGGAAAACTGAAGCCTGTCTCAGAGGGGCAGCGTTTTACCTCCTTAGTGGCAGTTTTGAGGTGAACTGGGGTCTCCCTAGGATTCCAGGTTGTGGCCTTTCTCCAAATTGTAGAATGTGGCCAGGCGTGGTGGCTTAGTCTGTAGTCCCAGCTACTCAGGAGCCACAGCAGGAGGATTGCTTGAGCCCAGGATTTCAAGTGCAGCGGGGAATCAGCAAGATCTCGTATTAAAACAATTTGTTTGGGATCAGGTGTGGTGTCTCACGCCTGTAATCCCAGCAGTTTTGGAAGCCAAGGCAGAAGTATCGCTTGAAATCGGGAGTTCAAGACCAGTCTGGCCAAGATGGTGAAAGCCTATGTCTACTAAAAATACAAAAATCAGCTGGGCACAGCGGCAGGCGCCTGTAATTCCAGCTACTGAGAAGACTGAGGCAGGAGAATCACTTGAACCCATGAGGCAGACGTTGCAGTGAGCCGAGATTGTGCCACTGCACTCCAGCCTGGACAGAGTGAGGCTCTGTCTCAAAAAAAAAAAAAAAAAAAAAAAAAAAAAAAAAATTGATTGGAACATCCTACAAGATGCAAGACTTATGTTTCCTCAGAGTTGTACAGGAAGGATGGCAGAGTGCAGTTACCCAGACTTTAAGTCCCATCTGTGCCATCTGCTGGCTGTGTGACCGGACACAAATCATTAATTTCTCTGAGCCTGTATTTCATCATCTGTTGCTATTAAGTAATAGTAGTTGAATACTTATTTTTATTCTATTATTATTATTTATTTTTGATATGGATTTTCGCTCTTGTTGCCCAGGCTAGAGTGTAATGGTACAATCTTGGCTCACTGCAACCTCTGCCTCCTGGGTTTAAGCAATTCTCCTTCCTCAGTCTCTGGAGTAGCTGGGATTATAGTCACGTGTGCCACCATGCCTGGCTAATTTTGAAATTTTAGTAGCTACAGAGTTTCACCAAGTTGGCTAGGCTGGTCTTGAACTCCTCACCTCATGTGAGCCGCCCACCTCGGCCTCCCAAAGCGCTGGGATTACAGGCGTGAGTCACAGTAGTAGTTGTATATTTATTATTAATCTACAATTTGGGCGTTATGCAAGTGTTAGATATAGGATCCCCCAAACTTCTAGAACAAGAGCTTCCCCACAATCCTGGCAGGCAAGCCTCCCCTGGGGTTTCCAACTTCTGTCCCCACTGAAGTTTTCACCCCTTTCTCTAATCCCAGCCTCCTGCTCTCTGTCTCCAGGTGCTCCGAGAACTGCTCCCCCTCCCCTCATGCTCCCTCCCCATCCTCCTCCTTTTCCTCCTCCCCAGTGTGCCAATTGAGTCCCAACCTCACCCTCGACATTACCCCCATTTCTGGCCCTGAGTGGGACCTTCTGTCCCCCCCCACCGAGTGGTCCTGTCTAGGGGTGCTTCTGCTGGGCCCCCTCTGCTTCTCCTGCTGGAGGCTGGGGCCTTTCGAGAGTCAGCAGGCACCCTGGCCAACCGCAGCTGGTGTGGGGTGAGTGAAACTGCACCAGGGAGTCGTCGGGGTGAACTGGCCGCGATGCAGTCAGCGGCTGGGTGACTGACTCCTGGACCGCTGTGGACTTGCGTGGGCGTGAGGTGGAGGTGCTGGGTGAGGTGCCTGCAGCTGGTGGCAGTCCCCTCCGCCAGTACTTCTTTGAAACTCGCTGCAAGGCTGATAACTCTGAGGAAGGTGGCCCGGGGGCAGGTGGAGGGGGCTGCTGGGGTGTGGACCAAAGGCACTGGGTGTCTGAGTGCAAGACCAAGCAGTCCTAAGTACGGGCATTGATCGCTGATGCCCAGGGCCGTATGGGCTGGCGATAGATTCGAATTGACACTGTCTGTGCCTGCACACTCCTCAGTTGGACTGGCTGGGCTTGAGGCCCGTGCCCAGTAACTGGTCAGGCAGAAAAGAACTGAGCTGGATGCTGAGAGACCTCAGGGGGCCCAGTTGCTCTAAGGATCCCAGTTTGGGAACTCATCAAATGATCACAAAATCACAATTCTATGATTTTGAGCTTAGTCTCTGCAGGATGGGTGAAACCATATGGGGTTTTGAAGGTTGAATAGGAGTTCTCCTGGAGCAACTTGAGGGTAAGAATGATGATGATGATACCCAGGTGCAGTGGCTCATGCCTGTAATTCCAGAACTTTTGGAGGCCAAGGTGGGCGGATCACCTGAGGTCAGGAGTTTGAGACCAACCTGGCCAACATGGTGAAACCCCGTCTCTACTTAAAATAGAAAAAATTGGCAGGGCGCGGTGGCTCACGCCTGTAATCTCAGCACTTTGGGAGGCCGAGATGGGCGGATCACAAGGTCAGGAGACCGAGACCATCCTGGCTAACATAGTGAAACCCCATCTCTACTAAAAATACAAAAAAAAAAAAAAATTAGCCGGGTGTGGTGGCAGGTGCCTGTAATCCCAGCTACTCAGGAGGCTGAGGCAGGAGAATTGCTTGAAGCTGGGAGGTGGAGTTTGCAGTGAGCCGAGATCACCCCACTGCACTCCACCCTGGGGGACAAGAGCGAGACTTCGTCTCAAAAAAAAAAAAAAAAAAGAAAAGAAAAAGATGATGATGATAATAAGAGCCACTATTTACTGAGTGTTTACTGTTTCTTAGTCCTAATACAAAACTCCTCAGATCAACTCTCATGGATTTGATCATTGGTGGCCCTTGGCGTTAAGTTACTGACTACTTAGTCTCAGAGGTTACCACCTTGCTCATCCTGGAGAGTGGGAGGGGACATTTCAAGATGTGGTTGGGGAAGGAGAGACACTGGAACATGCAAGCAGATGGCCAGGGGACCTTGAGAACATGGTCCACAGAAGGCCTTTAAGTGTCTGGGAGCTGGGGTTCAAATGGGAAATCTTACTTGGTGAGAGGAGGCAGGCGTTGGCTTAGAATAGTCTCTTGTGAGGTAATGAGCCACCCATCACAGGGGGAGTACAAACAAGGTTGTATGAGAAGTCATCAGGATGCTGGAGAGTTCAGGCCTGGGTGGGGAGATGGAGTCAGGTTTCTAGCCCTTTTCCTTGTCCCAGTTTTTACCCTACATTGGGAAAGAAACAGACCTTAAAATTGTCCAGCTTGATGGCCGGGTGTGATGACTCACGCCTGTAATCCCAGCACTTTGGGAGGCCGAGGTGGGCGAATCACCTGAGGTCAGGAGCTCAAGGCCAGTCTGGCCAACATGGTGAAACCCCGTCTCTACTAAAATTATAAAAATAAATCAGCTGGGCATGGTGGCAGGTGCTTGTAATTCAAACTACTCCGGAGGGTGAGGCAGGAGAATTGCTTAAACCTGGGAGGCAGAGCTTGCAGTGAGCCAAGGCCATGTCATTGCACTCCAGTCTGGGCAAAAGGAGTGAAACTCTGTCTCAAAAAAAAAAAAAAAAAAAAATTTGTCCAGCTTGAGTGGGGCATGAGGTTCTGACTAACTAGCCTGCCTCCTGGCTAGGATCAGGGGTCACTGTGCATTGAGAGCCCTTGAGTAGGGCCAGAAAAATCCAACAGAAGGGCCCCAGAAGCCTGAATGGGGGAGGAGGGGTAAGTGGGATTCTGGGCCTGGCTGCAGAAGGCAGCCTCAGTTTTCCTTGTCTGAAGAATGGGCTGGTGGGATGAGATAATGGGGGTGGAGGAGGCAGAGGCCTTGACCTAAAGCTCTTTTTTTTTTTTTTTTTGGATAGAGTCTTTCTCTGTCACCCAGGCTAAAGTGCAGTGGCGCAATCTGAACTCACTGAAACATTCACCTCTCAAGTTCAAGTGATTCTCCTGCCTTAGCTGGGATTACAGGTGCGCGCCACCAAGCGTGGCTAATTTTTGTATTTTTTGGTAGAGACAGGGTTTTGCCATGTTGGCCAGGCTGGTCTCAAACTCCTCACCTCAAGTGATCCGCGTGCCTCAGCCTCCCAAAGTGCTGGGATTACAGGAGTGAGCCACCGTGCCTGGTGACCAAAAGCTCTTTATAGTGAAGAAGTTACAAGGAAGCCAGGGCGAGATCATAGGCCTTCACAACAGCCCATGACGTATTACCCATCGCCCCACATGTGTTGCCAACACACACACACACACACACAATCTGTCTCTCTCCCTCTCTCTCTCAGGTCCAGCTTTGAGCAAAAGACATAGGCATCCCCTCCACCCATCTGCACAGACCAGGCCCCTGGGCGGGCTGGGGCGTGACTGCCTCAGTTTCTACATCTCTTTGTTTACTATCTGTGATTTTGCCCTTTTTTGCCACCTTCCTCTCTGTCTCTAACTTCCAGTGGCTCTAGCCTCTGGGTCAGTCCTAATAGCTCTATTTCCAGTGTGGTCTGTTTCTTCCTTCCTGTCTCTCTCCTCTCTTGTTCTTCTTTCTCACTCATCGAAGCCCATCTTTTTCGCTATGTCCCCGTGCACTTCTCTGTGGTTCCCTCCTCTTTCCACACTCTGCCTACCCAGGTGGAACTTTTCAGGCAAATCAAAGGCAGGCAGGACAGCCAATGCTGGTGCCGATTACTTCAGCACGTGCAGGGAGGGTCGGGGAGCCCAGGGGATGTCTGGAAATCCTTACCCCGAGGTGGGCAGGCCTGGTAGACAGAGGAAGTAGCCGGGAGCATCTGGGCCCTGGAAGAAGGGGGTGTTTCTCATGGAGGTCCTGAGTTGCTAGGTGTAGTGCAGGGGTCTCTGTCTCTCTGTCTGGATCTTGACACCTCCAGGTCCCTATCCTTCTTTTTGGGTTTCTCTGTCCCCCACCCACTGGGTCTCTGAAATTCTGAACTTCTCCTTCCCTTTCCGACCTCCTCTCTTTGAGTCTCCATCCCCCTCCCCGTGTTTCTCTGTGCCCCTCTTGGGGTCCCTGTCCCTCTGTCTCTGGGTCTCTTTCTCACTCCATCCATCCACATGTCTGCAGGCCCTCGATTGGCTAGGTTCAGGGTGGGCGGGTTCTGTCACCTGGGGCAACAACCACAACAAGCCAGCTACTGCTTGGCTACCGGGTGGAGGTGAAACTATGGCTGGTGGCAGCTTGGCTCTGTGCTGTGGCCCAGCGTGGTGCCGTATCTCTGCAACCGAGGTACCTGGATCCAGGCCCAACTGGCATCGCACCAGCAGCTACGTTGCCCACCGCATTATCCCACCCGTACCCATCATCCCGCCCACGGTGCAGGTGGGCAGACCCTAGGCTGAAGCCCTGCGGGGACTGGAGACCCAGAAAGATACGGGCTAAGTAAAGGGGATTGGGAGTTTGGACTCCTCTCTGAAGGAGGAGGGTCCTAGAGTCCTGGGTCTGAGAGAGGAGGCACCAGGGAAGCTGAATGCCAGGGATTGCAGAGAAAGGGCTGGGGGCCGACTGGAAGAGGTCAGAGCTTGGGGTGGGGGGTGATACGGAGTCCTGAGTCTTTCTAGCTGATGTGCAGCGCCTTCTCTCCAGTCCAGGGTCGCGGACCCTCTACCCCCGGCTGCAAAGCAGGATTCTCGCATCTGGGCTTTCGACGAGGTCCTCAGCAGATGGGAGACAACCTCTGGCTCGGCCTACGTGCCCAAGACCCATGGCGGGCCCTGCGCCCAGCCCAGAGCCCCAGAGCCTGCAGACCCCACACGGACTGTAGGTATCAAGGATTTAGGAGAAAAGGTAAGGTTTGGGGAGTGCCGGAGTCCGCGGGGGACAGGGCGGGGGACTGCATTTAAGTCCCCTGCGCCTTCACATGGGTCTCCGGGTCGCCTTTCCACAGCTCAGACGCCGCGGCTGGCACCTCCCACTGACCACAAAGTACCAGAGCAGCGAGACGAGGGCGCAGTACAGGGGCTCTCCCGACCCGGATGCGCGCGTACCCGAACACGTCCGGGCCCAGCCCCTACAACTCGCAGACCACCACCGCGGGGGGCCTTCCCAGGTGGCGGTGTAGAAGCCGGCGCTGCCGAGACGGGGCGGAGTTCCGGGAGCCTGGGGCGGGGCCAGAAGAAATCATGGCCTTGGGGCGCGGCTAAAAGGTCTGGGGCGGGATCGGGAGGTTAGAGGAGCCGGGATAGGGGCTGGGCATTCAGGCCAGGCCAGAAGGACCAGGGACTAGAAACTCACCTTCAGGGCTCCGAAGCTGCTGCGGGGCTAAAACTAGGGCTTTGAACGGGGTAGGAAATCTATGTCTTGGGTATGCCTCCTCCCCCAATCTTGCTCAGGCTCTAATTCCCTGGACGAAGAACCCCGAGCTGTCTGGCCGGCCTTTCACAGTATCCGACCGGGGCGTCCTGGACCGCCGCCAGCTCTATCTGACCACCTCGGCGCGGGACTTTCGGTTCTATCCCAAGTAAGCCGGGCTCTCGCTCCGCACCGCCTCCTGCACAGACCCCGCCTTGGCCGGTGCTCGCCGAGCCCCTGGGCTGGCTCCCATTCTCTGACCCGGTGGTCTCAGCTTCGACTCCTATAGCAGCAAAACCCAAAGTTCAGGACCCAGCCCCTCCCTCTTTTAGCACCCAGGAGTCCTTAGTGTCAACTCTCAGGAACGGCGGTAGGGACAGGAAGCGTGCACAGCGGCTGAGGGGATTCTGGATCTGAGGGCAGGGCCTCTTTCCGTACTTGAGCCCCCAGATACTCCTTTCCAAGGAAGCGAAAGCCCCCGTTTCCTTCCCTAGGATGCGAAAGCTCAGTTTCAAGGACGTTAAGTACCTCGAGGACCCAGGAACGCAGGCTGCGGTCCTCACTATCCTGCCCTGCTCCCACAGGACGGAGCTGTCCGGATACCCCCGCAAGGACTCCCTGACCTACTGGAGCTTCGAAGAGACGCCCCAGGTCTGGGGCCACGGCCCGCAGCGGCCGCCCTGTCCGCGCTCCTCCCGGCCGCCCCGACCACCGCGGGTCCGCGTGCCACGCGCCAGGCCGGTGACCTCGGCCGTGCCGCACCGCGGAGCCCTGTCTCTGGCTCAGGAGTCCTACAGCCCCCCGTTGCACCCGCTCCGGGGGCTCGACCGCTTCTGCCCGCTGGAGGCGCCCTGGGGCGGCCCCCACTGGAAGCCCCTGCCGGGCATCCACAGCGTGCCGAAAGCCTACAGTACAGAAAACTCCAGCTATGGCAGCTTGAAGCCGACGCTGGTGTGAGCGGGCCGGGCCAGCCCCACCCCGGACACGCCCCCTGGGCCGCGGGGCGGAGCCGAGCTGCGGATCTCCGCTCACTAAGAGGGATCCGGACCAGGCCTGAGTTGCACTCATTACCTCTATCGGCAATGTGGGGGCGGGACTAGCCCAGACACGCCCACTTGGCTGCGGCATCGCGGAGAGGGGACTAAGTCCAGATAATGTCCTTGGAGGCTGTGGCCCTGCGGGCAGGACACACACCCTGAGGGCGTATTAAATGAGTTAAATCACTTGAACCACACCCATTTCCGGGGACCCCTCCGGGCATCCTGGCTTGAGGGTGTGGCGGGCAGAGGTCCCTAAGGCTGAGGTGGGGCTCTGGCTGAATCCCTGGTTGGGGGGCATCTGGGTCAAGTGGCTTCCCTGGCAGCACGGTCACGGTGAGGACTGTGGCACAGGAATGCATCAAGTGGAGGAGGGTTGAGGCTTCAGTCCAGCATCTTTCTCGGGTCACGGCCTCCTCCTGGCTCCCAAGACAACTCCATAGGCAGAGGCAGGCCTTTCTACCCCCTACTCCTGTGCCTCCAACGCTGACTAGACCCTAGCACTCCATGGATGAGTCTCTGAGGTCACTTCACCGTGGTCTCTGCCTCATCCCTGGCGCTGGACCACTGAGGGGAGAGGGCTGGGGCGCTCTGCTGAGCCACTCCTGTGCCTCCCTGGCCTTGTGCACCTCTCGCCCCCGGGGGGATTAGTGTCCAGGTTACCCCAGCATCCTACCACCTCCTGGTGGCCTTGCCGCCCCCACAACCCCGAAGTATAAAGCCAGGTACACGAGGCAGGGGACGCATCAAGGATGGAGATGCTCCAGGTAAGACTGCAGGGCCCCTGGGCACCTTCCACCTCCTTCCAGGCCATCACTGGCATGAGAAGGGGCAGACGCGTGTGAGCTGTGGAAGGAGGCCTCTTTCGGGAGGGGCGTGACCCCCAGTAAGCTTCAGGTGGGGCAATCCCTGAGGGTGGGGATCTGAAATGTTGGGTATCTCAGGTCCTCTGGGCTGTGGGGTGGGCGCTGAAAGGCAGGTGTCTGGGCGGTGGGTCCTGACTAGGAGATGCCGGGAAGGGTCTCTGGGTCGTTGCTCGTGGTGTACCCCGGGGAATGGGAGGGCCAGGGCACGGGGCTGCGGTCTCAGACTGGGCTGAAGCAGTGTCCTTGTCCCAGGGGCTGCTGCTGTGGCTGCTGCTGAGCATGGGCGGGGCACGGGCATCCAGGGAGCCGCTGCGGCCACTGTGCCGCCCCATCAATGCCACCCTGGCTGCCGAGAAGGAGGCCTGCCCCGTGTGCATCACCGTCAACACCAGCATCTGTGCCGGCTACTGCCCCACCATGGTGAGCTGCCCCAGGCCAGAGACAGGTGCTGCCACCTCAGGGCCGGGTCACAGAGGCAGCGGGGGAGGAAGGGCGGTCTGCCTGTCTGGTCAGGGGCTGGGGAATGGGGTGTGGGAGGCGGGAACAGAGGGCTTCCTGGACTCCTGAGTCTGGGACCTTTGGAGGCAGCTTGGGAGGTCAGCGGAGGCACTGGCCCCAGGCACATGCTCACTCCCCTATCCACACATCCTCCAGATGCGGGTGCTGCAGGCGGCCCTGCTGCCCCTGCCCCAGGTGGTGTGCACCTACCACGAGGTGCGCTTCGACTCCATCCAGCTCCCTGGCTGCCTGCCTGGCGTGGACCCCGTGGTCTCCTTCCCTGTGGCTCTCAGCTGTCGTTGTGGACCCTGCCACCGCAGCACCTCTGACTGCGGGGGTCCCAAGGACCACCCTTTGACTTGTGACCACCCCCAACTCCCAGGCCTCCTCTTCCTCTAAAGACCCTCCCCCCAGCCCTCCAAGTCCATCCTGACTCCTGGAGCCAGCAGACACCCCGTTCCTCCCGCAATAAAGGCTTCTCAGTGCGCACTCTGGAGGTGTCTTTCTGTGGGCTCAGGGCAACCACACACAGAGTGGGTGCAGCTTCAAACCATTTTATACAAAGTCACAGTGTCAGAACTCTGGTAGAAAACAGGGTGGGGACAGGGGATGACATCCAGCTCAGGAGGTGTCCATGGTCTCGCCTTCTGTGGGGAGAAGGAAGGCCACATGGTCAGTGTGGCCCAGGGGGCAGGGCCTGAGCCTTCTAGGCCGAGCTCCCTCTTCCTCCCCGAGGTTGGCTCTGGCAGTGCAGGTGCAGGGTAGGGATTCTTACTGAGTTCATTGAAGAGGAAGGCGTCCTGGTACTCCTTCATGTACTGCGTGGAGCGGGACTCGTCCAGGAAGAGTGAGTAGACCCGCTTGATGTCATCCACCTGCACTTCTGTACCCTGGAGGGGGAGGGCGGGTCCTGAGTTGGGCCCCTCTCCGTGAGGCTCACGGCACAGACCCCAGCATATGTCACCTCCATGCTCTAGGCAGCAGAGGGTGGCATGTGAGGGGAGGGCATTCTGGCCAGATCGCCTGGGTTCAAAACCTGCCTGGCCATCTCCTGGTTGTGGGCCCAGCCTCTTCATTCCTCAGTTTCTTTATCTGTAAGGTGGACCTAACAGCATCTACTTACAGTCAACAGAGATTTACTGAGCACCTACTGTAGGCTAGGCGGGGAGATATAGAAGACAACTTGAGGGATGAAAATTCCCTGCCTCTGAAAATGTACATCCTAGGTTGAAATTGGAACCCTGGCAGCCCCTGAAGTAGTGCGTCACTCACTGCCGCCATCTGGCCCTGCTGGCTAATTCGGCAGGCTGACCTTGCGTTTCCGGCACACCAGGCTTGCAGCCGTGATGAGCTGGATGGCGTAGCGCAGTGACGTCTCCAGCCCGATGCGGGTCAGCACCGTGTAGGCGTCCTCACTCATCTCCACATCTTCCTCCTCGCACCTGCAAGCAGTGGGGGACGGGGGTGGCTCAGCCAGGGCCCAGCCTCTGACTGCAGCAGAAGTGGCCACAGCAACCCTCTGGTCCTTCCCCACTGGGAATATGTGGCGCCTGCATCTTAGAACCACAGAATGCTGAGGCTAGAAGAGCCACGGAGACAGGGGCTGGGCTGGATCTAAAACCTAGGCCTCCTGACCACGCCCAGGGCGCTGGCCCCCACACCGGTCACAGGTACCTCGCCTCCCTTTCCCACCATGGCTCCTGCTCCCGGATCGGCGGCCACTGTCTGGGTGCCAGATCAGCCGTCTCTCTTGCAGGCCCAGCCACCATGCCAGTCCGCCAGACCTCAGTGTCGGCATTTGTCAAACAGGGTAGACCCCAGCCCTGCCTCCCAGGCGCACGGTCTGGTCCTGCCCGCACCGGATGCGGAGGATCTGCTTCGTGTCTTTCTCGCTGTAGGGGGTGGTGGAGACGATAAGCAGCCGGTCCAGCAGGTCTATGGGGATGCCGTGGGGGCTCTGGTAGCTGGTGCCCCGGATTCTGAGGAAGAGGCAGAAAGAGGGGGCTGTCAGGGGGATGTTCCCTTTTCATTCCCTTTGCTGGAAACACTCCCACCTCCCATCACCACCCACTCAGTGGGCCCAACACCACTTAACCTTTAGCTCGTGTCTCCTGTCACATGATGACATCACCCCCTGATGACGCAGCCTTCCACAACTGTCAGTCCCCCAAGGACACCTTTCCGCAGAGCTGGGCTGCTTTAAGCTAGCTCTCTGCCTCGAGGATTACTGGATCAAGGTCCCACTCCCGTGCTCGACATGAAGCTTCACAAAGGAGGGGACAGAACCTGTCTTGTTCCCTGTTGCAGCGGGGCCAGCCCAGGGCTGGTACCAGGGTATACAGTCAGTTCCCCTTATTCACCGCAGTGAGGTTCTAGAAAGTCACCGTGAACACTCCAATTAGCCGATCCTGAGCCACTGCTCCTAGTGGAATACAGGGTTAGGCTCTCTTGAGCCTTTACTCACAGTATTTTCGTCAATCAATATATATATAATCTGGGTCTATGTGTGTTTTCATTTGTGTGTTTCTGTTATGTTTTTTTTTTTTTTTTTTGAGACGGAGTCTCGCTCTGTCGCCCAGGCTGGAGTGCAGTGGCCGGATCTCAGCTCACTGCAAGCTCCGCCTCCCGGGTTCACGCCATTCTCCTGCCTCAGCCTCCCGAGTAGCTGGGACTACAGGCGCCCACCACCTCGCCCGGCTAGTTTTTGTATTTTTTTTAGTAGAGACGGGGTTTCACCGTATTAGCCAGGATGGTCTCGATCTCCCGACCTCGTGATCCGCCCATCTCGGCCTCCCAAAGTGCTGGGATTACAGGCTTGAGCCACCGCGCCCGGCCTCTGTTATGTTTTTTAAGACGGAGTCTCGCTCTGTTGCGAGGCTGGAGTGCAGTGGCATGACCTCGGCTCACTGCAAACTCCGCCTCCCGAGTTCAACCGATCCTCCTGCCTCAGCCTCCCAAGTAGCTGGGTCTACAGGCGCACGTCACTATGCCCAGCTAATTTTTTCTATTTTTAATAGACACGGGGTTTCATCATGTTGGCTGGGATGGTCTCGTCGTTCTCTTGACCTCGTGATCTGCCCACCTCAGCCTCCCAAAGTGTTGGGATTACAGGAGTGAGCTACTGCACTTGGCCTCATTTATGTGTGTTTCTATTTTCATGTGTTTATGTAATATCACTGTTTATTCTCTAACATGGAGCTCATGTCAACAGCATTCTAACTTGGGCTCAGCGAAGCGTCTGTAGCACGGTATTTCCTCCGTCCGGCATCACAGCCTCCTTGCACTCAGAATACCAGACAGCACTTCCGCACTGTGCACAGGGGACACTGCAAATGGCAATATCACCAACAAATGGCCCCAAAAAGTTTTTTTTTAAAAAAGGCACAAAAATGTGACAATACTTTGGGAGGCTGAGGCAGGCGGATTGCTTGAGCCCAGGAGTTGTAGGCCAGCCTGGGCAACATGGCAAAACCCCATCTCTACAAAAAAATACAAAAGTAAAAAATAAAAAATGAAAAATAAAAAAATAAAATTAGGCCGGACGCAGTGGCTCACCCCTGTAATTCCAACACTTTGGGAGGCCAAGGTGGGCAGATCACGAGGTCAGGAGCTCGAGACCAGCCTGGCCAATACGGTGAAACCCCGTCTCTACTAAAACTACCAAAATTAGCCAGGCATGGTGGGGGGTGTCTGCAATCCCAGCTACTCGGGAGACTGAGGCAGGAGAACTGCTTGAACCCGGGAGGCAGAGCTTGCAGTGAGCCAAGATCGTGCCACTGCACTCCAGCCTGGCAAGAGAGCTAGACTCCGCCTCAAAACAAAAACAAAAATTAGCTAGGCATAGTGGTGCACGCCCATGGTCCCAGCTGATGAGGAGGCTGAGGCCAGAGGATTGATTGAGCCCCAGGGGTGGTGTGTGTGTGTGTGTGTATGTGTGTGTGGCAGGCACTGAGGCTGCAGTGAGCCATGATCATGCCTCTGTACTCCAGCCTGGGCAACAGAGCAAGACCCTGTCTCAAAAAACGAAAGTGAAAACGTAGCACTAAATAGAATACAACAAGGACACTTATTTACAGCATGAGCTAAAGGAAGCAGCCAGTGTTGCCTCATTCACACTCAGCTAGGAAAGTGGGTGTCAGGTGACTCGAATTTGTGGTCAAAAGCAGGGCAGATATTTACTTGCGGATTACAAATAAATCTTAGCAAGCAAGGAGATTCTCAGATACAGAGTCTACAAACAACCAGGGCTGCTGGTAGCTGCTGCCTCCCACAGGAGGTGCCCCTGGGCAGCCCCCAGGCCCTGACCTGCGGTTTCTGTGAAAACACCATCAGCCCTGGGGGTCTCTTCCAGCGTCCAGCCACCGAGAGACCAAATTCGGGCTCTGCCACTTTCTAGACTTGTGACCCGGGCAAGTCACTGGGCCTCACTGTCCTGCCCTGTAAAATGGCACTGAGGTGATATCTACCTTCTGAGCTTCTTCTGCAGATCCAAGGAGTTAAAAGAGCCAACAGAGCCAGGCACAGCGGCCCACCATCCTCTGTAGGATGCCTGCTTCATCCCTTTTGTGGTGCCCACCCCAACCGCCCAGTTTCAGCTGGGCCCACAGCTGCAGTCCCCAGCCTTCTTTGCCACCAGGTACGGCCCTGAGCCTGAGCACCACCAGGCAATGGGATGTGGGTACAAGAGTGGGGTGCAGCCTGTGGATCACAGCCTATGGGAGCTGCCTGCCCTCCACATCCCCCTGCTTCCTGCGGGCCAAAATGTGGCGAGGTGGAGAAGACAGCCAGCAGGCATGGTGGCGGGTGCCCATAATCCCAGCTACATAGGGTGCTGGCAACACCTGGGAGACGAGGTTCCCAGGCTTCAGCACAGCACAGTACCCTCTGTGTCACAGGAATCTGTCCCCGGCATCCTCAGACCAAACACAACACTAAGAGTTCCCCACGCACACGGTGCTGGCAACACCTGGGAGACGAGGTCCCCAGGCTTCAGCAGAGCATGGTACCCTCTGTGTCATGGGAATCTGTCCCTGGCATCCTCAGGCCAAACACAACAGTAAGAGTTCTGTGAATGAAGTTGTTGGGTCGAAGTGACTGAACAGTCGTAGTTTATGTCGTGTCTAACAGATGTCACTGTGCTTCCCTCAAGATTAGAAAACATCCCACAGCACTCCTGTGAGTTTCCTGCAGCGCCCCGGGGCGCTTCGCACGCAGTTTGAAAACTGCAGCCTTGGGGGCCAAAGGAGTAGCAAGACAGAAAGGCAGCAAGAACAGTCTCTGGGCTTCCTCGGGGAGCAGAGCTGCCTCCCACCCGCCTTTTGTAAGGGAAGAGCGCACACGGCAGTCACGGGTCCCTCCCTGATCAGGTGTCAACACAGGCTCCCTGTGGACCCTCTGACCACATCCACTGCCCGGAGCATCCCGTTTTCCCCAGAGGCCCCTGCAGCTGGCTCACCGCGTGATGCCACGGTTGGTGGCCATGATCAGGACGGGCGCCATGTCACTCTCCAGGGCCCGGTTGAGGAAGGAAAAGCTCTCGATGTCCAGCATGTGGACCTCATCAATGAACAGCACCTGGGATTGGGGTGTGTGTGTGAGTCGCCACCCACGTCCCTGCTTCCCCAGCCCACTCCCACCCCGCCACCTGCCCCGGCCATGTCCCGGGTCCTCACTCCAGGGATGATCTCCGCCTTGCCCTCCTCGCGCCACTCTGCCACCTTGGCATTGATCTGCTCGCGGACTTCTGACTTGATCTCCCCTGTGTCACCTATGTGAGGCACAGGTTGCATCAGGGAAGTCAGAGAGGAGGTGGGTTCCAGGGCCAGAGTGTGACTAAGACAGAGGAGGATGATGCAGGGGTGGAGGAAGGGGAGCAAAGCAAGGAGGGAGGAGGAGACTGAAACATCCCCAGAGAGGATGAACAGAGGCAGAGAACACAGGATGGGGAGAGGGCAGGGCGACACCCCCATCACAGCACCAGCGGTGGGGGGACGAAGCAGACTTGCAGGTGGAGAACAGAGGCAGCCATGGGCCAGAGTTACAGGAAAGGGTGTGGAGCAAGTGGGCCACACTCGGAGCTCAGGAACAGAGGGAGCCCGAAGGAGGCTGCCAGGCCTGGGGCAGGGCAGGGCAGGAGGGGCCTCACCTGAGAAGAGCGCCAGGAAGCCCTGGGTGCGGGAGTTGATGACATCGATCTCGTGCAGGGACACGGTGTGCACCACCTCCTTGCGTTTCTGGAGCTCCCCATCCGGGCACTGCACAAACTTGGTCTATGGGGCAGGGGTGGGAGAAGAAGGGAGGAGACAGGGCACGGAAGGCCATGAAGGGGGGCCCTAAAGGCCTCTGTCTGGGGGAGATTGGAGCTCCAGGAAATGGAGCTGGGAGGCTAAATGGAGTCATCCGGAAACCCCAGGGCCAGGAGGTAGTCAGGACTAGGGGTGTTCCAGAGAGCTAAGGGTCATGGGGGCTCCTGGAGGACCTCAGAAGCCACAGGCCACATGTGGTGATGTGAAGCTACAGTGCCAGGCTGAGGGACCCAGCTGTCCTAGGGTTACAGGGAAGACCCAGGAGTACCAGGACAAAAAGTCAGGGTGACAGGAAGATCCGGGCCCCATGGGTCACGGGGGTGACGGAGGAGATGAAGACACCGCAGTGCTGGGGGCGAGGGGATCGCAGGAGTCCCGGCCGCACCTGGGAGCCCATCGCGTCGTAGTCACGGGCGCGTGTGAAGGAGCGGCCCAGCTTCGAGATCTTGCCCGTCGCCTTGTCGATGGTGATCACGTCCCTACAGGGGGTGGGGGGTGGGGTAAGGAAAGGAATGGGCCCAAGCTCGCCCATTCCCCTGGCTGCCTGGCATGGCCCCTGACTGCTCACCCAGCCTGGACCTTGTCCTTGGTCAGGGACTCAATCATCTTGGTGCCCAGGTCGTAGATGGTCTCCATCTCTGTGGTCTTGAGGGTCAGTTTGCCCACCTTGGAGCCCTGAGAGTGGGGACAAGCCAGGGAAGGGGATCAGAGAGGGCCCTGATGTTGCCCCAGTGCCCCCAGTGTTGATAAGCTTCTGGCTGTACTCTGGCCTCTGCTTATACAGCTTCAAAATGGGCACGACACAAGGAAGCTCTTCAGGGAACAGATATGGTGTGCTCACCAGTCTGACGTGGTGATGGCTCCGCGGGTGAACATGTATGTCCCAATCGACCATACTGGACACTTGGAATGTGTGCAGCTTTTTGTATGTCAAATAAAACTCAATAAAGCTTTTTTTTTTTTTTTTTTTTGAGATGGTGTCTTGCTGTCACCCAGGCTGTAGTGCAGTGGTGCAATCTCGGCTCACTCCAACCTCCACCTCCCAGGTTCAAGCAGTTCTCCTGCCTCAGCCTCCCAAGTAGCTGGGATTACAGATGTGTGCCACCATGCCCAGCTAATTGTTTTGTATTTTTATTATTTTTAATGTTTTTTGAGACAGAGTTTCACTCTTGTTGCCCAGGTTGGAGTGTGATGGCGCGATCTCGGCTCACTGCAACCTCTGCCTCCTGGATTCAAGCAATTCTCCTGCCTTAGCCTCCTGAGTAGCTGGGATTACAGGCGCCCACCACCATGCCCAGCTAATTTTTTGTATTTTTAGTAGAGACAAGGTTTCACTATGTTGGTCAGGCTGGTCTTGAACTACTGACCTCAGGTGATCCGCTTGCCTCAGCCTCCAAAGTGCTAGGATTACAGGCGTGAGCCACCGCGCCTGGCCATTTTGTATTTTTAGTAGAGAACGGGTTTCACCATGTTGGCCAGGCTGGTTTTGAACTCCTGACCTCAAGTGATCCGCGCACCTCAGCCTCCCAAAGTGCTGGGATTATAGGTGTGAGCCACGACACCCGGCCAAAACTCAATAAAACTCTTAATCAAAATAGTAAACAAAAAACATGCCTAAAAAATAAAGTCTATTGGCCGGGTGCAGTGGCTCACACCTGTAATCCCAGCACTTTGGAAGGCCGAGGTGGGTGGATCACGAGGTCAGGAGATTGAGACCAGCCTGGCTAACATGGTGAAACCCCGTCTCTACTAAAAAAACCAAAAAATTAGCCAGGCATGGTGGCGGGCACCTGTAGTCCGTCCAGCTACTTGGGAGGCTGAGGCGGGAGAGTGGCATGAACCCAGGAGGCAGAGCTTGCAGTGAGCCGAGATCACGCCACTGCACTCCAGCCTGGGCAACGAGATGCTGTCTCAAAATAAATAAATAATAAAGTCTATTATAAACAACATAGGCCCAAAGTCCTGCAAAATTGCCAAAGGTCACACTTTGACATTCCTATTTTATACCCAAATAAAAGCTGTTTTTGTTGATCACAAAATCAGAAAACACAGCTATGCAAAAAGGAGAAAACAGAAATTGAAAAAAAAAAAAGAAAAGAAAAAGGCCAGGTACGGTGGCTCACGCCTGTAATCCCAGCACTTTGGGCTCTAGTCTGCAGCTAGAACATTCCATAGGATTCTGACCTCCGTGCACACCTGACACCTACTGTCTTCAGCCCTGGCGCTGGAGGTGGCCTCAGCAGGGTACGGACTCACACAGACTCACCGTTCCTGTTGCCGGTCGATCAATCTGGATCTCCACCACCTCCCCTTCGATGATCTCCGTCTCCTCCCTAGCCAGAGAGCAGATCTGAGGAGACAGCCTGACACCTGCGCCCTCGGGAATCACAACTTTCCCCGAGCTCCGGAACAAAGGACAAGCCGCCCGGGGCGTGGAGTTGCTCCCAGGCTCTGGGGACTGGTACCCGCCTCGGGTCGCCTGCTTACTTGATGCGAACGCCGATGGACCGCCGGAAGGCCTGCGTTAGCGCCTCCGTCTTGCTCATCTCCAGGGAGAAGATTTCACTGCCGGCGATGGCTGTGAATGGTGTGTCAGGACCCAGGGCCTGCGCCATGCCTGGGGAGGAGGCAGTCCGGGTAGGTGAAGCCGCTCTGGCCCTAGGTCCCCGACACCTGCTCTGTGGCAAACTAGCTCTTCTCCCACCCCAGGAAAGAGGGTTCAGTGCCATCCTACATGTAAGGACTGGGCTCTGACCTGAGCAGAGCCCTGGGGAGGGGGAACTGGAGAGAGGGGTTTAGCCAGGAGGCAGACAGTGAACGAGAAGCCAGGGAGGGCAGGTTGCTCTGGCAGGCCTGGCTTAGAATCCCACATTGCCCAGAGTGTACACCCTAGAACCTCACCACACCTCAGTCTCCCAGCCTTTATGAGCTGTTTAGCCTCAGAGCTGGGCGATGGGGAGCAGGGACGAAGGCCAAGGGGCTGCCACAATAGTTACAAGTGATGAAGGCAGATTGCCTGGGTTCTGATCCCAGATCCACCACTTAGTGCAGTCGGCACCGTGTGATCTGGACGGCTCCCCGAGTCTGTTTCCCCCTCGGTCTGATGGGGCTGATAACAGAATAGGTGCTGGCATGGCATGACACCCTGCCTAGGAGCAACTATGGGCAGGCAGGCAGGCAGGCACTGGTGCTCAGCGGTAACATGGTTGCACAGCCTGAAACCGGCACAGGGCAGGGCGCTCGACCGCCTGTGGCCTGGGGTGGCTGGCAGGAAGCAAGGCTGTCTCCAGCAATGGCTCTGAGCGCCAGACCTTTCCCTCCAGCTTCCTGGCCACAAGGTTTGGCCCAATGTGGGGCATGCCCTTACAGACAGGCTGTTGCCACACCCTCCTGCCCAGGGTCAAGGGGCACCTCTTCTTGGTCCCCTTTGCGGATGCACAATGGCCCTCAGCACAGAACTCAGCAAGTATCTGCTGAGGACTGAGTGGACGAGCATGACCCATGCCACCTGGGGATACCAGGGGTCCTCTCTGCCTCCTTCACTAGACTAAGGAGCGTCCCCCTCAGGGCGAGGCCAGCCTCACCCCAGTGCTGCCCAGCACAGGGTTTGGTCTGCAGGAGGCTTTGCCTGGGAGACACAAGAAGAGGAAAGGCGAGGCCAGGCACGGTCACAACATGCCTAAAAAATAAAGTCTACAGGCTCACGCCTGTAATTCCAACACTTTGGGAGGCCGAGGCAGGCAGGGGAAACACCTGAGGTCAGGAGTTCGGGACCAGCCTGGCCAACAGGGTGAAATCCCATTTCTACTAAAAATACAAAAATTAGTTGGGCGTGGTGGCACACATCTGTAATCCCAGCTGCTTGGAAGGCTGAGGCAGGAGGATCACTTGAACCCGGGAGGCAGAGGTTGCAATGAGCGAAGATCACACCACTGCACTCTAGCCTGAGCAACAGAGTGAAACTCTTGTCTCAAAAAAAAAAAAAAAAAAAAGGAAGAGGAAAGGAGAAAGGATGGAGGGAAGGAAGGCACTGTGTGTGCCACATTCTGGGCCTGGACATGCTGTCCCCAGTGTCTGCCCAGGAGCCTCCTGGCCATCCTACTAGGCTTAGCTCAGGTATCCACTTCTTTGGAAGCCTCTACCGACAAATGCCACCACATGCCCCGTTTTCCTACTAAGGTCAGGCGCCTCCTCTGTCACATGCTACCTCCGCTGTAACACATGTCACCTTGGAAGGGATCGTGTCCATGACCACCTCCTCCAGACCAGGAGCTCTTTGAAGTCAGGCCTTGGTCTAACTCATCTATGGGTCCCCAGTGTCCAGTGCAAGGCCTGGCACCCCAACAGGCATTGCTTTATCTTCACTGAAGACCTGGCTGTTACTCAGATTCTCCCTGCCTGGCCCCATCCTCAGCACAGAGGTGGGAGTGAGTGGGAAGAGCATTGGGTTAGGAAAAGCTTCAGTGAGGCAGAGATGCTGAAATAGGGTTTTGAAGGATAAATAGGAGTTCAACAAGGAAGAAGAAGAACAGCTGGGAGTGAAAAAATCATAAATCACTAGTGGACTGCAATAGAGATGCTGGGTGACTCCTCAATACCCACCTTCCCCTTCCTCTTTAGTTCCAGAACCCTCATTTTCTTTCCTATTTTCTTTTTTAAAATTTCTTATTTTTACAACCTGTTGTCCAACAGAAGAATCCTCATTTTCTTAAGGCAAAAATGGTCCAAATTATGAAATTTAAACAAACATCTAATGTCCCAGCCTCCCCAGAAGCAGAGTGTGATCATATGATTAAATTCTAGTCAATGAGATATAAGCAGAACATGGAGGATTTCCAAGATGACTGCTTAAAGGAAGCCAACCGGAGGGGTTCACCCTCATGCTAACTCTTTTCTTCCTGCTGCCTGGATTATGAATGCGAAGGCTGGAGCTCCGGCAGCCCTCTTGGAACACGACGTCCTCTTGACACTGGAACCAAGTGCAGAGGATGATGAGGCAGGAAGACGGAAGACTTCCTGGCACTACTTAATAAGCCCCAAATGGCCTACCTCTAGATTCTTCCACGGCCGAGAACGAATTGTGAGTGTTTAAGCCACTGCCACTTTGGGTCACCTGTTAAATGCAGCTGATCCTGACCCTGACTCACACAGGAGGAGTTATTTACCAAGGACCAGGAGAGTTCCTGCCCTGGGAGGTTTCTTACCCATGGCGATGGCCGTCTTCCCTGTGCCTGGCTGGCCAGCAATGAGGACTGCCCGCCCAGCAATCTTCCCTTCCCGGATCATCTCCAGCACCACTCCAGCTGCCCGCCGTGCCGCCAGCTGACCCACCATGCCCTGCGAAGCCTGTGGGTGGGAGGCAGCACATGAGGTGATTTCCTACGGGGCTACCACTGCATTTCTTTTTGTTTGTTTGTTTTTGTTTTTTGTTTGTTTGAGACGGAATCTCGCTCTGTCGCCCAGGCTGGAGTGCAGTGGCTGGATCTCAGCTCACTGCAAGCTCCGCCACCCAGGTTTACACCATTCTCCTGCCTTAGCCTCCCGAGTAGCTGGGACTACAGGCGCCCACCACCTCGCCCGGCTAGTTTTTTGTATTTTTTAATAGAGAGAGGGTTTCACCATGTTAGCCAGGATGGTCTCGATCTCCTGACCTCGTGATCCACCCGTCTCAGCCTCCCAAAGTGCTGGGATTACAGGCTTGAGCCACCGCGCCTGGCCCTACCACTACATTTCCACCACATCCTGGCTAGTGAGATGGAAGCAGACATTACTAGCGGGACTTCTGGGAAAAGCCAAAAAAGCTTTCTCCACTTTTTTTTTTGGAGACAAGATCTCACTGTGTCACCCAGGCTGAAGTACAGTGGTACGATCACGGCTCACTGTAGCCTTGACTTCTAGGGATCAAGAGATCCTTCCACCTCAGCCTCTTGAGTAGCTGGGACCACAAATGTGCGCCACCATGTCCAGCTAATTTTTAAAATTTTTTGTAGAGACGGGCTCTCACTATGTTACCCAGGCTGGCCTCAAGCTCTTAGGCTCAAGCAATCTTCCCACCTCAGCCTCCCAAAGCATTGGGATTACAAGCATGAGCCATTGCACCCAGCCTAATTTTTTTTTTAAGGTGGCAAAGCAATTGCTACCCAATTCCAATTCTTTTTTTTTTTCTTTTTAGATGTCACCCAGGCTGGAGTGTAGTGGCACAATCTCAGCTCACTGCAACCTCCACCTCCCAGGTTCAAGCAATTCTCCTGCCTCAGCCTCTTGAGTAGCTGGGATTACAGGCATGCACCACCATGTCCGGCTAATTTTTGTGTTTTTTGTAGAGACGGGGTTTCACCATGTTGGCCAGGCTGGTCTTGAACTCTGACCTCAGGTGATCCACCCACCTGGACCTCCCAAAGTGCTGAGATTACAGGCACGAGCCACCACACCCGGCCTAACCAATTCTTTAGTACCAAGAAAATCCACGTGTGGCTGAAGTTTATGGATATGTAGCCAAAGGTCCAGAAGACCGTAACATAGTCCCCACACTCCCCAGGGCCCTGGGTACCCACCACCCAAGACCTTCATGGAGAGGCCCTCACACCCCAGCCTCCTCTGCTCTACCTGCCGAGGCTCCAAAGCATCGTCCAGCCCCAGTCCTCGAATGTGGGAGTGGGCACCTATATGAAGGGAAAGAAAAAGGCTCAGTTACTAGCCAGCTTGCTGCACGTGTGGCCTGACCTCTCAGCCCTGGTTTCCTTCTTTGTCAAAGGGGTGGGTGGGAGTAGGGAGTAGGGGGTTGGGGGAATGAAGGGGCACAGGGGAAGGATATCCCAAATTGGCACCTCCCTAGCAAGATGGCTGAAGGTGGTAAATGCTCAATGAACTGGAGCTGCTCTGAGGATGCATCCTAGTTAAACGAAAGTCACTGAGACCTGATTAAGCACATAATCATACCAAGAACTAACCATAAGGGCTAATGATCACAATTACTTCGTGTTTATGGCTTACACAGCACCCACATGTTCTCAGTTTATTCCATATAACTGCAAAAAAAGAGCCCTGGCCGGCGCTGGGGGTGGTGGCTCACGCCTGTAATCCCAGCACTTTGGGAGGCCAAGGCAGGCAGATCACTGGAGGTCAGGAGTTCAAGACCAGCCTGGCCAACATGGTGAAACTCCGTGTCTCTTAAAAATACAAAAATTAGCCAGGCGTGGTGGCAGATGACTATAATCCCAGCTTCTCAGAAGGCTGAGGCAGGGGAATTGCTTGAACCTGGGAGGCAGAGGTTGCAGTGAGCCGAGATTGTGCCACTGCACTCCAGCCTGGGCGACAGAGCAAGACTTGTTTCAATAAAACAAAATAAAATGAAACAAGAGTCCTGGCTGCTATCACCCTGAAAGCACTTCTGGGTATCAAAATGGCAAGAGTCCCAGGACCTATTGATATGAATGGGGAGGGAGCTCAGAGAGGTTAGGTCCCAAGCCCCAGCCACACAGCCAGCGAGAGGGGAAGATGGGATTCCAATGCTTTACATTAGATGAGGGTTAAGCAAACCTCAGCCTGCAGGTCAGCCACCTGTTTTTGCAAATAAAATTTTACTGGAGCTGGGCGTGGTGGCTCATGCCTATCATTCCAGCACTTTGGGAGGCAGAGGCAAGCAGATCACCTGAGGTCAGGAGTTTGAGACTAGCCTGGTCAACATGGTGAAACTCCATCTCTACTAAAAAATGCAAAAATTAGCCTGGCATGGTGGCATGCACCTGTAGTCTCAGGTACTTGGGAGGCTGAGGCACTAGAGTCGCTTAAACCTGGGAGGTGGAGGTTGTAGTGAGCTGAGATCGCCCCACTGCACTCCAGCCCGGGCAACACAGTGAGACTCCATCTCAAAAACAAAACAAAACAAAACAAAACAAAAAAAAGCCAACCAAAAAATCTTTGTATTGGAACACTGCCATGCCATTTCATTTATATACTGTCTGGGGCTGCCTTCGCACTGCAAGAGGAGAGTTGAGTAGTTTCAACAAGGAAAGATTTACCATCTGACACTTTAAGGAAGATTTGCTGACACCAGTGCTTGACTATGAGCACCCCAAGGGTGGCTCCTGGGTGCAGCTAGTCTCTAGTGGGTCCTCAGCTCCCAGGCAGTGCTTGGCTGTTCTTTTCTTTTTTTATTTTATTTTATTTTATTTTATTTTTTTTTTGAGACGGAGTCTCACGCTGTTGCCCAGGCTGGAGTGCAGTGGCGCGATCTCGGCTCACTGCAAGCTCCGCCTCCCGGGTTCCCGCCATTCTCCTGCCTCAGCCTCCTGAGTAGCTGGGACTACAGGCGCCCGCCACCGCGCCCAGCTAATTTTTTGTATTTTTAGTAGAGACGGGGTTTCACTGTGGTCTCGATCTCCTGACCTTGTGATCCGCCCGCCTCGGCCTCCCAAAGTGCTGGGATTACAGGCTTGAGCCACCGCGCCCGGCCTCTTTTCTTTTTTTTTAATTAAAAAAATTTTTTTTTTTTTTTTTTTTTTGAGACCGAGTCTCTCTCTGTCGCCCAGGCTGGAGTGCAGTGGCCGGATCTCAGCTCACTGCAAGCTCTGCCTCCCGGGTTTACGTCATTCTCCTGCCTCAGCCTCCAGAGTAGCTGGGACTACAGGCGCCCGCCACCTCACCCGGCTAGTTTTTTGTATTTTTTAGTAGAGACGGGGTTTCACCGTGTTAGCCAGGATGGTCTCGATCTCCTGACCTCGCGATCCGCCCGTCTCGGCCTCCCAAAGTGCTGGGATTACAGGCTTGAGCCACTGCGCCCGGCCAATTTTTAAAATTTTTTATTGTTTTTTTCTGAGAGAGGGTCTTACTTTGTCACCCAGGCTGCAGTGCGGTGGTGCAGTCACATCTCACAACAGCCTGAACCTCCTTGGTTCAAGCAGTTCTCGCAAGTAGCTGGGACTCAGGCATGCACCACCACCGTCAGCTAATTTTTTTATTTTATTTTATTTTATTTTTAGAGACAGGGTCACGTGACTATGTGAGTCAGGCTGGTCTTAAACTCCTGATTCAAGCAGTCCTCCTGCCTCCGCCTCTAAAAGTGTTGGGATTACAGGCATGACCCATCGTGCCCGGCCATACTTGGCACTTTTTGTTTGTTTTTGAGATGGAGTCTCACTTTGTCACCTAAGCTGGAGTGCAGTGGCGCGGTATTGGCTCACTGCAACCTCTGCCTCCCAGGTTCAAGCCATCCTCCCTAGTAGCTGGGATTACAGGCATGCACTACCGTACCTGGCTAAGTTTTGTATTTTTAGTAGAGACGGGGTTTCACCATGTTGGCCAGGCTGGTCTCAAACTCCTGACTTCAGGTGATCCATCTGCCTTGGCCTCCCAAAGTGCTGGGATTACAGGTGTGAGCCACCACACTCAGCCTCAGCACTTTTATTTATTTATTTAGAGACAGAGTTTCACTCTTGTCACCCAGGCTGGAATGCAATGGCATGATCTTGGCTCACTGCAACCTCCGCCTCCCAGTTCAAGGGATTCTCCTGCCTCAGCCTCTGAGCAGCTGGGATTACAGGTGCCACCACCACGCCCAGCACATGTTCATAGTTTTAATAGAGACGAGGTTTCACCATGTTGGCTAGGCTGGTCTCAAACTCCTGACCTCAGGTGATCCACTGGTCTCGGCCTCCCAAAGTGCTGGAATTACAGGCGTGAGCCACTGTGCTCAGCACCCTGGCACTTTTAATAGATGAAACAGTGTTGGCGCACAGCCCCGAAGTGTTTTCTGTCAACTACTTTATTGAATCTTACATTAACTGATGAGGTGAATGATCTTGCAGACTAGGAAACTGAGGCACAGAGAGGAACTAGTCCCTGGCCACATGGTGGAAAAGTGGCAGAGCTAAGCTTCAGGAATCCAGCACTGGGCTTCTAAAACCCATGTTCACAGCCAGGAGCCCTTACTGCCTTTCTTGGAGGCCCTGGATGAGTGAGTCTGCTGCATGAATGGGAGGCCCTGGATGAGTGAGTCTGCTGCATGAATGAATGCGGTCTCTCCCCTGCCGGTAAAGCTCTTTGTGAGAGCGCACCCTGCTGGCCTCACTGCGCCTCAACTTCCTGCTCTGTGAGCCGGGGCCAGTGATTCCGCTGTTCTGAAAATTCAGTTCCGTCAGCTAACAGTTGTAATATGCACCTCATGGGGTTACTGCAAGGGTTCCACAGGACGCAAACTCATGCATTCAATGGTTATCTCTTGATCATCTGCTCTGTCAGGTCCTGTGCTAGGGACACAGCTAGGAACGAGACAGACCCGGTGTCTGCCCTCAGGGAACTCACCCCACAGTGTGTACTGGGTATACGAGGCCAAACCCAGTAAAGCACCCAGTAAATATCTATGACCTCCAGGCAAATACCCCCGGGAACCCCACCAGGATAGCCAAGCTAGCAGCCTGGTCCCCACTGCATCATCTGACCCACCTCTGGAACTGAGGCTCCTCCTCCCCCAGTAGACAGAGGGAGTGGGGGAACAGTAGTGGGGGGCAGTTGGTGTGCAGGCCACCTCCCTCTCCATCTTAGGGGTCCTCAATAGGTTTGCTCAATCAGGGCATATGGCAGGCAGGGCTTAGCTCCTATTCCTGACCCAACTCACTCACCGATTCGCTCAATCCTTGTCACATCACGGATCTCCGGGACTTTGGTTGTGGCTGTCTGGGGGTGCAAGAAGATGTGTCAGAGGACTAGTGTGGTCCCAGCTTTCACCAACCGCTCCTCTGTCCCTCCCATGAGATGGTCCTTTCCACTCCTCTCCCTCACAGGTAGGCGACGGGTCAGGCGCCAGTCACCCCCACCCCTCTTGCCTGTTACAGCCTAATGGCTGCTTGGTGGAGCCCCAGGAAGACAAGGACTGTCTGTCTCATCCACAGCTCGGTCCTCAGGGTCCAGCACGTATTTGGTTATTTGGTGAAAGAATTAAGTCCTCCCTGTTTCTTTCTTTCTTTTTTTTTTTTTTTTTTTTTGAGACAAAGTCTCACTCTGTCACCCAGGCTGGAGTGCAGTGGCCCAATCTCGGCTCACTGCAACCTCCGTCTCCTGGGTTCAAGCAGTTCTCTGCCTCAGCCTCCTGAGTAGCTGGGATTACAGGTGCATGTCAACACACCTGGCTAATTTTTGTATTTTTAGTAGAGGTGGGTTTTTGCCATGTTGGCCAGGCTGGTCTCAAACTCCTGGCCTAAAGTGATATGCCAGCCTTGGCTTCCCAGAGGGCTGGGATTACGGGCATGAGCCACTATGCCTGTCCAAGTCCTCCCTATTTCTTTATTTTATTTTATTTTTTGAGATGGAGTCTGCTCTGTCACCCAGGTTGGAGTGCAGTGGCCCAATCTCAGCTCACTGCAACCTCCACCTCCTGGGTTTAAGCGATTCTCCTGCCTCAGCCTCCTGAGTAGCTGGGACTACCGGTGCACACCACCACACCTGGCTAATTTTTCTTGTATTTTTAATAGAGATGGGGTTTCGCCATGTTGGCCAGGCTGGTCTCGAACTCCTGACCTCAAGTGATCTGCCCGCCACGTCCTCCCAAAGTGCTGGGATTACAGGTGTGAACCACCGTGCCCTGACAAGTCCTCCCCATTTCTAATAACTATGAGCTCCATAAGGACAGACACCAATGAGGAGCAGGCATGAAGCTGGACATGGTCTGGCCCCGGCTAATTTCCCAGCATCCCTTGTACCAGGCGGCCCCAGTTCTCAACCACCAGGCCTGGCACATGCTGGCCCGAGTCCAGACTGCTCTCCCTGCTTTCTCACTGAATTAGATCAAGTGCTGCCCCCTAGGGGAGGCCCTTTCTGACCACCACTCCTGCCACGCTAGTTCTAGGACCTCTAGACATTCAGACAGTTGAAAGTCTGAATCTCCCTGTGTGATCTCACATTCCTAAGGGAGATGGATGGATCAGCATTCTCAGCTCCAGTGGACATGTGTCCCATGAAGGGCACAGCCTGTGTCTCTCTTGTTCACCTCGGGACTCAATGTCTGTGGTTTGCATAAGTGATACTCTAAAGTGTTGAGCTCATTCAACAAGAATATACTGAGGCCTCCCATGTTGACAGTTCTCCAAAGAGAGAAGCCAGCTACCACGCCTTCTCACATGGGGGAGGGAGGTGAGTAAACACCACCTGGGACAATTCAGGAGCCCCGCTGGAGGTCCACACAAAACATGGACACGAGTATTCACAGCCGCACTATTCACAACAGCCAAAAGGTAGAAACAACCCACATGTCCATCAGCTGATGAATGGCGAACTAAAACGTGGTCTATTTGTGCAACGGAATATTATTCAGTCATAAAAAGGAATGGAGTTCTTTTTTTTTTTTTTTTTTTGAGACAGAGTCTCACTCTATCACCCAGGCTGGAGTGCAATGGCACAATCTTGGCTCACTACCAACTCCGCTTCCTAGGTTCAAGCGATTCTCCTGCCTCAGCCTCCCGAGTAGCTGGGATTACAGGCGCCTGCCACCACGTCTGGCTAATTTTTTGTTGTTGTTGTATTTTTTAGTAGAGATGGGGTTTCACCATGTTGGCCAGGCTGGTCTTGATCTCCTGACTTCAGGTGATCCACCAGCCTTGGCGCCCCAACATGTTGGGATTACATGTGTGAGCCACCACTCCTGGCCAGGAATGGAGTTCTAATACATGCTACAACGTGGATGAACTTTGAAAATGTTATGCTGACTGAAAGATGCCACACACGAAAGACATGTATTGTATGTGGCTATATGAAGTAGCCACAATAGGCAAAACCATATACAGAGAAAGACTAGTGGCTGCCTAGAACTGAAGACGGGAGGTATGGGAGGATTAGCGGTGACAGGTAAGTAGCATGGCGTTTCTTTTTGGGGTGATGACAATGTTCTAAAATTGACTGTGGAAATGGCTGCACAACTGTGAATATGCTAGAAAACACTGAGCTGTATACTTTAAATGGGTGAATTATGTAGTATGTGAATTCTATCTCAATAAAGCTATTAAGAAAAAAAACAAACAGGCTGGGCATAGTGGTTCCACCTGTAATACCAGCACTTTGGAAGGCTGAGGCAGGCAAATCACTTGAGGTCAGGGGTTCAAGACCAGCCTGGCCAACATGGTGAAACCCTGTCTCTACCAAAAATACAAAAATTAGGCCAGGCGCGGTGGCTCACACCTGTAATCCCAGCACTTTGGGAGGTCAAGGCAGGTGGATCACTTGAGGTCAGGAGTTCGAGACCAGTCTGGGCAATATGGTGAAACCCAGTCTACACTAAAAATACAAAAAATTAGCCAGGCGTGGTAGCGGATGCCTGTAATCCCAGCTATTTGGGAGGCTGAGGCAGGAGAATTGCTTGAACCCAGGAGGCGGAGGTTGTAGTGAGCACAGATCGTACCGCTACACTCCAGACTGGGCAACAGAGCAAGACCCTATCACTAACACACACGTGCACACACACACACAGATACAAAAATTAGCTGGGCATGGTGCACCTGTAGTCCCAGCTACTCAGGAGGCTGAGGCAGGAGGATCATTTGAACCTGGGAGGCAGAGGCTGCAGGGAGCCAAGATCACACCACTGCACTACACCTGCGAGACAGAGTGAGACTCTATCTTGAAAAAAAGCAAAACAAAAAAACAATCCTGGATGCTGGATCTTTGCGTGTCTGTTACATTATTTTCTGACACTTCGGAATAGTTCATAATTTCTTTCTTTCTTTCTTTCTTTTTTTTTTTTTTTTTGAGACGGAGTCTCGCTCTGTCGCCCAGGCTGGAGTGCAGTGGCTGGATCTCAGCTCACTGCAAGCTCCGCCTCCCAGGTTTATGCTATTCTCCTGCCTCAGCCTCCCGAGAAATAGTTCATAATTTCTAATAAGGAAAAGGAAGCCTAAGAAGCCAGTACGCTAACCTAGGCCACCTATCCCCAACTCTCCTTCCTTCCCACAGGTTTGTGTGGGGTTTCTTTTTGTTTTTGTTTTTGTTTTTTTTGAGACAAGATCACATTCTGTCACCCAGGCTGGACTGCTGTGGCCTCCACCTCCCAGGCTCAAGGAATCCTCCCACCTCAGCCTCCCAAGTAGTTAGGACTACAGGTGAGTCCCACCACACTTGGCTAATTTTCTTTTTTCTTTCTTTCTTTTTTTTTTTTTTTTTTGAGACAGAGCCTCACTTTGTCACCCAGGCTGGGTCGACCCAGTGGCACGATCTTGGCTCACTGCAACCTTTGCCTCTCGGGTTCAAGCAATTCTCCTGCCTCAGCCTCCAGAGTAGCTGGGACTACAGGCATGTGCCACCACGCTCGGCTAATTTTTTTTTGTATTTTTAGTAGAGATGGGGTTTCACCATATTGGCCAGGCTGCTCTCGAACTCCCGACCTCATGACCTGCCCGCCTCAGCCTCCCAAAGTGCTAAGATTACAGGTGTGAGCCACCACACCCGGCCTAATTTTCTTATTTTTTTTTTTTTGTAGAGACAGGGTTTCACTATGTTGCCAAGACTTGTCTTAAATTCCTGGGCTCAAGCAATCCTTCTATCTCGGCCTCCCAAAGTGTGGGATTACAGGCGTGAGCCACTGTGCCCAGCCCACAGATCTTTCTCTTCTTCTTCCACTGGAGAGGACATGCAGTTATCTAGCCCAGAGGAAGCCTCCTCCCTCTGGAGCCAATCGTTTAGACTTTCTGGCCATCAATGGTCACAAGCTTTCCCTGTCACTGTGTGAACCTTCCCACCTACTGTCTCCTATAGAAAGCTGGAACCCAGGAACACAGGACATTACCCCCAGACTACAACCAGAAGACTAAGCATCCCCACCCCACAAAAAAGACATGAATCCAGGAATCCCAAATTTAGCTCTGTCAACATAAACAGGCCCCTTACCAAGGACTGTCTCCTACAAAGACTTTCTCTTTCACCGTAAGTCTCTCCAAAACCTTGCTGCCCACTGGCCCCATGAAAACCAAGATCATTTCAAAACTCAGTACCCACCATCCCCTCATACTTCCAATACTTTCTCCACGGAAGTTCTGGTCATAGCCTTCCTCTTCTACTTCCCTATCCACCTCCTCCTCCTCCTTGCCCTGGTGACAGCAACAGACTCAAATCTCACCCTCAGCTACCAGCAACTTTCTCTCCCTCCCTTCTTCCATCTTGACTGGGCTCATCATGGAAACTGAGGCACCTGGAAGCCCAGCCCAGTCCCTAAGTTCAAGTCACATCACCTTTTTCTTTTTTTTGGAGACAGAGTCTCACTTTGTCGCCCAGGCTGGAGTGCAGTGGCACCATCTGGGTTCACTGCAAGCTCCGCCTCCTGGGTTCACGCCATTCTCCTGCCTCAGCCTCCCAAGTAGCTGGGACTACAGGCGTCCGCCACCACGCCTGGCTAATTTTTTGTATTTTTAGCAGACACAGGGTTTCACCGTGTTAGCCAGGATGGTCTCGATCTCCTG
Source organism: Macaca fascicularis (assembly GCF_037993035.2). Classification (NCBI taxonomy): domain Eukaryota; kingdom Metazoa; phylum Chordata; class Mammalia; order Primates; family Cercopithecidae; genus Macaca; species Macaca fascicularis. The sequence goes on along the minus strand of NC_088393.1, from coordinate 56,979,253 downwards.
ACCTAGTGATCCGCCCGCCTGGGCCTCCCAAAGTGCTGGGATTACAGGCTTGAGCCACCGCGCCCGGCCAAAATCACTTCTTTATTCAGGTATTTCTTGAGCAGGTGCCAGGCCGTTTCCTAGCCTCTACTTCATTCATGTGCATTCATTCATTCAAATATTCAAGTGATAATTCATTGAGCATTTACACCGAGACATAGCCCGTGCGAAATACTGGAAATATGAAAATGGCCAAAACGGTCGCATGACAAGATACCGATTTCTGGGTCCCTAATCTTTTAGTCCTCTCCAAGAAGACTCTTGTTCCTCGACAATTTCTTCCCACTAAAGATTCACTAGGTGCCCTCGCGCTCTCAGACACACAGAACAGGTACCCGCCTGTGCTTCCAGCTTGGAACTCAAGTGCCATTAGCACCACTAACAATCCAAGGCTCCCAAATGGCTCGAAGCGCAAGGTCCTACAATATTCCTCATCACACTGGCGCCAAGGACTGCGGAACCGGCCGTTGCGCCAAGAGGATTTTGAAAGTTGGAGTTCCTATAGCATGATGGGGCAGACCTGAGATTCCGGGATCCCAGGCCCTTCTTTATTTCACTCCCTCAGACCCAGGAGCCCTGGTACCCAGCTCCCTCCTTCCCTCAGATCCAGAAAGTCCATCCCCCATGTCCCCTTGTCCCCCAGATCTGGGAGGCTGAGCTTCCTCCTCCTTCAGACCCAGGAGTCTGGACCCCCAGATCCCTCCTCCCTCAGACCCAGGAGTGAGGGCCTCCAGCATCCCCCTCTCTCAAACTCGAGACTGCGAGCTCGCTCCTCACCATCCATGCACCCACGCTTACCACGGTTGCCATGATGCTCACCAACCGCCAGTGTACTAGCGGAAACGGAAACGCGCGAGGAGCGAGATGTTCTGGCTCCTCTAGGCTAGCTGGTTCTCCAAAGATCTCGATGGTTCCTCATAAATATGTAAATCTTGTGGGGGCGTGACGGGACTTTAGGTCCCGCCCCCCGACAGGGGCTGCGCTGGAAGACGGGTGTCCGGAACTCCTGGGTCCATTCCCGATGCCTCCTGGCTCCTCCTTCTTTTGCTCAGCCCCACCACCGCCCCGCTCAGGCTGATTGCAAAATTCTTAGCTGTTCTTTGAGTAACCACACGTCCTCCACGCTCCTTTCCTCTTTATCCCACCCTCCTCCCCCTCCCACCACTTTGAGGCCTCCAGCTTCAGATTGACAGAGCTGAAGGCCAATCGTTTCCTTAGAGCGCAGCGGCAAGCTCCGCCCCCTGGAGCTCTCAGGGCCGAGGCGGGGCCGGGACACAGCGACTCCAACCCGTTCCACCAATGAGGACACGCGGAAATCCCCGCCCCCGGGCGTGAGCCAATGGAGCTGGCTGCGGGGTCGGCCACTGCCTCCTGACGGCTGCGAGGTTTCACTGCAGGGGTGCCACTGGGCTCAGTGACGCTGCGGCCGCCTTCTGCCTAGGTCCGAAGGCTTCGGGGCGGGGGTGCGGTCTTGCAATAGGAAGCTGGGCGTCTTGCAAGCTTCCCTTCGGGCGCCAGCTACTCGGCCCCGCACCCTACCTGGTGCATTCCCTGGACACCTCCAGGGTCCCTACCTTGAGGTCCCCGGAGCCCCCTTCCTGCGCCAGCCATGCCTTTAAACCGCACTTTGTCCATGTCCTCACTGCCAGGACTGGAGGACTGGGAGGATGAATTCGACCTGGAGAACACAGTGCTCTTCGAAGTGGCCTGGGAGGTGGCCAACAAGGGTGAGCACGCCAGGCGTCGGGGCCCTTGAAGAGAAGGACAGTAGTGGATGGGGGCCCGGAACTCTGAGTTGTAGGAGGACGGGGCTACTAGGGGAACCCTTGGGACCAGGGCAAGGAGGCTGTGACTCCTGTGTCCTTGAGGGGCTGGGAGGCCGGAGGTGGGTGGGAGAGGGATGGTTAGTTTGACTTGCGATGAAAGGAGGCTGAAAGCCCGGGTTCTGGGTCCTAGGGAAGAGGGCGCTAAAATGAGACTCCTAGGTCCTGGAAGGAGGCTTCCGAGAGACTAGATACCTGGGTCCTGAACAGGGAAGGAGACGGAGGGATGGGATTTCTGTGTGCAAGCCTGGGAAGCTGCCGGGGTTTCAGACCTGTGACCCTAACAGCATAGTCTAGGGGATAAAACTCCAGATTTGAGAGAGAGCTGACTGGGAGATAGGAGGCCTGAGCGGCGGTGGGAGCACCTGAGGACCTGGCTGCTTAAGAATAAAGATGGGACGGGCTGGATACTCTAATCCTTAGATCCTAGGGTGGGAGAGGCTTGCGGGCCTGAATGCCTGGGCTTTCAAGGAGCTGAGGGCCTGAGCTATTAGTTCCTAGGAGTAGAGGAGCCTGTGGCCTGGGACACGTGCATGCTGGAATAGGGGAAGGCTGGGAAGTCCTGAGTTAGTCAGGGGCTGGGCCCTAGGATGGGAGGGGCCAGGAGCCCGCATTTCTGTGTCTTGGGCTTCCAAAAGCTGAGGTTCTGGCCTTGGAGAAGGCTGGGGCTGAAATCCCCAGGAACAAGCCAATCTCACACCTCAAAGAGCAGGCTCTGGGGGGTTGTTTTGCTGGGTCTTGGAGGGGAAAGGGACCGTGTCTCCCAGGAGGACAGGGGGCCGATGAACACACAGCCGGATATGGCCAGGGCCTGGGCTCCAGGAGGGGAGGAGGCTGGGGGCTGGGGCTCCTGGGTCTGGGATGGGGTCATGGGAGAGGCAGGGCCCTGCATGTTCGTGTCCCTAGTCAGGGAGAGGAAATTGGGAGGCAGGTCAGCAGGGTCCCTGGGGGCAGGGAATGACCATGCAGGCTTCTCTTGGGCAATGGTGAGAAGCTGAATTGGCCATGAGGAGGTCTCCCTCATGGGGTTTTGGAGTGATTTAAACCCAGCTCCTGTGAGCGGGGAACTCGAGAACCTGGGTCCAGGTAGTCCTCAGGTCTGCCATCCTTAGAACCCCAGTACCTAATTCCCTCTAACCCAGGGGTCCCAGCCCCCAGCTCCTTCTCTCTCACACCCAGAAGTCTAGCCTGAGCCCCCTCCTCCCTCAGAGTCCTGACCCCGGCCCCCTTCTCCCTTAGACCCAGGAGAACTGCCCCCCAGTCCCCCGGTTCCCTTCATCCAAGCCTCCAAGCCCTACTCCAAACTACGGGCTCCCAGTCCCCTCTTCCCCCTGAGCTAGCCATCTGGGGCCTGAGTGCCCCCTATATCCCCGGCCCACCCCACCCCAGGCCCCAGAACTATGGACCTCGGCCGGGGCCTGCCCTCACACGCTTGGGCCCACAGTGGGTGGCATCTACACGGTGCTGCAGACGAAGGCGAAGGTGACGGGGGACGAATGGGGCGACAACTACTACCTGGTGGGGCCGTACACGGAGCAGGGCGTGAGGACCCAGGTGGAACTGCTGGAGGCCCCCACCCCGGCCCTGAAGAAGACACTGGATTCCATGAACAGCAAGGGTTGCAAGGTGGGACATGGCCCAGCCCAGGGCAGAAGTGGGTGGACAGCCTGCCATCAGGGTGGGAGCCACAGACAGAGAGGGGGCAGGGTGGACAGCCCTAGCCAGAGAGCGAGGCAGGCTTGGACACAGGAAGGAGGTGTGATAGGACACCCAGACAGATGCAGGGCCTGGAAGTGGGCGGGTGGATCCCAGACATGGGCAAATGGACAGACAGATGGCAAGTATGAGACAGACTGAGACGGAGATCCAAGAGGCCAAGGTCCTCACGCACAGACAGAAAAAGAGCAAGATGGAAAGACAGCCTGGTCGACATGGCGAAACGCTGTCTCTACTAAAAATACAAAAATTAGCTGGGCATGGTGGCGCGCGCCTGTAATCCCAGCTACTCGGGAGGCTGAGGCATGAGAATCGCTTGAACCCGGGAGGCGGAGGTTGCAATGAACGGCGATTGGGCCACTGCACTCCAGCCTGGGCGACAGAGCGAGACTCTGTCTCATAAAAGAAAGCCAGTCAGCCAGGCAGAGCTGGGGAGAAGTGGGCCTGGGTTCAGGCAGGGACAGGATTCTGGAGCCTGAAGTTCAAGTTCACCCCTCCACTTGCACCTGTGTGTCGTTGGCTAATGGACATGCTAATAGCATCTACCTTCTAGAGGTGCTAGGAGGAGGAAGCAGTTAATAAGGATAAAGTGGTTAGTAGAGTTCTTGGCATGAAGTTAGCACAGTGTGTGGGCAGTGATTGTCATTGTTATTATTATGATCATCATCATTATTGTTACTAACAGCCAAGCTTGGAGAGTGAGGGGGGCAGGCCGACAAAGGGAGAAGGGTGGATGGAGCCATGGGCAAGAGTAAGAGACAGACTAGGGACAGAAGAGAGGCCGCCAGATGTTTCAGAAAGTCAGTCCTAGAAGGAGAGAGAAGCATGGAATATCGGGGAAGAGAGGAGAGGTCAGCGGACAGATCCACAGGACAGAGTCTGAGATGGGCAGATCAGGGCTTAGAGAGGAGGGGGAGTTCCAGGGCCCCAGGATGAAGAGGGAAAGAGACACACTGTTGTCCAAGGAGAAAGCCATCAGGCAGCAGGGCTGAGGGACAGACAGGTCCGGGCCGGGGACGGAGAGGCACTGTGATTCCTTCACTTATTCACAGCCTCTGGTTTGGGGTGGGGTCTAGAATCCATTCAGGCCCGACTGTGTCCCTAAGGGAACCCAGAGCAGCCCAGTCCCTTCCTGAGGGCAGCTGCTTCCCACGTGCTGGGGGCCTAAGAATATCCCCCCCAGCAAAAGGGCAGACAACAGCTGGGAGGGGGAGGGACCTCAGAGTGAGGCTCCGGGCAGGAGAAAGCCAGGTCGGCGAGGAGTGGGGCTGCTTCGCTGCTGTGGCAGCAGGCCCAGAACCAAGGCCGTAGTCTCAGGGAGGAAAGCAGCCAACTGGAGAAATGTGGCAGAGGCAGAAGTGAGACAGCAAGTCTTAGAAACATGGCAGTGGCTAGAAAAATGCAGCGTTGCCGGGCGCGGTGGCTCACGCCTGTAATCCCAGCACTTTGGGAGGCCGAGGCGGGCGGATCACGAGGTCAGGAGATGGAGACCATCCTGGCTAACATGGTGAAACCCCGTCTCTACTAAAAAATACAAAAACTTAGCCGGGTGTGGTGGCGGGTGCCTGTAGTCCCAGGTACTCAGGAGGCTGAGGCAGGAGAATGGTGTGAACCCAGGAGGCAGAGCTTGCAGTGAGCCGAGATCACGCCACTGCACTCCAGCCTGGGTGACAGAGCGAGACTCTATCTCAAAAAAAAAAAAAAAAAAGAAAAGAAAAGAAAAGAAAAATGCAGCCCTGGGGCATGGACAGAGGATGGGCTATGTTAGAAATGTGCAGCATGGCCGGGCGTGGTCACTCATGCCTGGAATCCCAGCACTTCAGGAGGCCAAGGTGGGAGGATAGCTTGAGCCCAGGAGTTTGTGACCAGCATGGGCAACATGGTGAAACTCCATCTCTACTAAAAATACAAAAAATTAGCCAGGCGTGGTGGTGCATGCCTGTGATCCCAGTTACTCAGGAGGCTGAGGTGGGAGGATGGGATGTCGAGGCTGTAATGAGCCATGATTTTTTTTTTTTTTTTTTTTTTTTTGAGATAGAGTCTCACTCTGTCGCTCAGGCTAGAGTGCAGTGGTGCAATCTCGGCTCACTGCAACCTCCACCTCCCGCGTTCAAGCGATTCTCCTGCCTCAGCCTCCCGAGTAGCTGGGACCTCAGGCGCATGCTGCCACGCCTGGTTAATTTTTTGTATTTTAGTAGAGACAGGGTTTCACCATGTTGCCCAGGCTGGTTTCAAATTCCTGAGCTCAGGCAGTCCGCTTGCCTCAAGCTCCCAAAGTGCTAGGATTACAGGCGGGAGCCACTGTGCCCTGCCCAGTGAGCCATGATTGCACCACTGCACTCAAGCCTGGGCGACCGGAGTGAGACCTTGTCAAAAAAAAAAAAAAAAAAGAAAGGAAAGGAAAGAAAGAAAAAGAAAGGAGAGACGGAGGGAGGGAAGGAAGGGAGGGAGGGAGGAAGGTGGCTGTGTACTACAAAATGGGCCTATGGATAGAGGAAAGAGGTCACAGGTAACAGATATGTGACGAAAGGAAGAGAAGCAAGGCGGCAAGGGGAAGAAAAGTGGCAGCATGAACAGTAAGAGAATAATTACAGACTGGGTGCAGTAGCTCATGCCTGTAATCCCAGCACTTTGGTAGGCCGAGGTGGGTGGATCACTTGAGACCAGGAGTTTGAGACCGGCCTGAGCAACATGGTGAAACCCTGTCCTTACAAAAAATTTAAAAATTAGCCGGGCTGTGGTACCATGTACCTGTGGTCCCAGCTATGTGGGAAGCTGCGGTGGGAGGATTGCTTGAGCCTGGGAGGTCGAAGCTTCAGTGAACCATAATTGCACCACTCCATTCCAGGCTGGAGGACAGAGCAAGACCCTGTCTCTGAAAATAAAAAAGGGCCTGGTTTGGTGACTCACACTTCTTTTTTTTTTTTTTTGAGACGGAGTCTCGCTTTGTCGCCCAGGCTGGAGTGCAGTGGCCGGATCTCAGCTCACTGCAAGCTCCGCCTCCCGGGTTCACGCCATTCTCCTGCCTCAGCCTCCCGAGTAGCTGGGACTACAGGCGCCCACCACCTCGCCCGGCTAGTTTTTTGTATTTTTAGTAGAGACGGGGTTTCACCATATTAGCCAGGATGGTCTCGATCTCCTGACCTCGTGATCCGCCCGTCTCGGCCTCCCAAAGTGCTGGGATTACAGGCTTGAGCCACCGCGCCCGGCCGACTCACACTTCTAATCCAACACTTTGGGAGGCTAAGCAGGAAAATTGCTTGAACGTAGGAGTTCACGATCAGCCTGGGCAACATAGTGAGACCCCATCTCCACAAAAAATTGAAAACTTAGCCTGGCGTGGTGGCCCACACCCATAGGAGGTGAGGTGGGGGAATTGAACCAGGGAGGTTGAGGCTGCAGTGAACCATGTTCACACCACTGCACTCCAGCCTGGGCAACAGAGCGAGACCCTGTCTCAAAACAAAAAAGAAGCATCCCATGGAAGGAATTAGCATCAGAAAGAAAAGACAGTGGGAGATGCAGATGGTTGGTAAGAGAAATGTGGCAGCAAGTACAGAAACCAGGTAGCAGGTGGGAGAAATGATTTGCAGAGTGGTCAGACAGGGCAGTGGGGGCAGAGGGACAGGACATGTGACATGTGTGGTTATAAGCAGAGAAAGGAGGCAGCGAGTGGGAGAAGGGTAGCAGTTATAGGAATTAAACAGGAATTAAACTGGGTGTGGTAGCTCATGCCTGTAATCCCAGCACTTTGGGAGGCCAAGGCGGGCGGATCACAAGGTCAGGAGATCGAGAATATCCTGGCTAACATTGTGAAACCCTGTCTCTACTAAAAATACAAAAAAAATTAGCCAGGCATGGTGGTGGGTGCCTGTAGTCCCAGCTACTTGGGAGGCTGAGGCAGGAGAATCACTTGAACCTGGGAGGCGGAGCTTGCAGTGAGCTGAGATCACGCCACTGCGCTCCAGCCTGGGCGACGGAGCGAGATTCTACCTGAAAAAAAAAAAAAGAATAAAAAAGAAATTAAAGATGAGGCTGGGCGCAGTGGCTCAAGCCTGTGATCCCAACACTTTGGGAGGCCAAGGAGGGCAGATCACTTGAGGTCAGGAGTTTGATACCAGCCTGGCCAACATGGGGAAACTCCATCTCTACTAAAAATGCAAAAAATTAGCCAGGTGTTGGGGTGGGTGCCTGTAATCCCAGCTACTTGGGAGGCTGAGGCAGGAGAATCGCTTCAACCCGGGAGGCGGAGGTTGCAGTGAGCTGAGATTGTGCCACTGCACTCCAGCCTGGGCCACAGAGCGAGACTCCATCTCAAAAAAAAAGAAAGAAAGAAAGTAAGCAGGGGGCAGGGAAAATATTGCAACAGAGATGGAAAAAATGTGTGGCAGGAATAAATCATGCAAATAGAAAAATAAAGCTAAGGCAGCAGGTGAGAAATTAGCAGCAGATACGGAAACAGAAGGTAAGGGAGCTGAGGCTTAAGTCTAGACAGCTGCCTGCAAATGGGAGAACCACAGATGCACACATATGTGAGGTTAAAGCCCTGAGCCTCCCTATGGTGCCCACCCCACCCCCTTCCAGGTGTATTTTGGGCGCTGGTTGATCGAGGGAGGCCCTCTGGTGGTGCTCCTGGATGTGGGGGCCTCAGCCTGGGCCCTGGAGCGCTGGAAGGGAGAGCTCTGGGATACCTGCAACATCGGAGTGCCGTGGTACGACCGCGAGGCCAACGATGCTGTCCTCTTTGGCTTTCTCACTACCTGGTTCCTGGGTGAGGTAGGCCCCGTCTGACACGTTCCACCCATACCTGAAACTACAATGACCATCAACCCCTCCGCCAGAGGCTGGGGTTTCTCCCTGGGCATTCTGGGAGCCATAGGGTCCTTTAATCCAAGGATTAGCCCTGGCCTTTAGGGACATGGACATCCAGGGCCCAGGCTCTACTCTCGATGCCAACTTCATTTACTCCAGTCTTCCAAGCGTAGGGATTCTAGCTCAAAGTGAGGCAGGCGGGCTTATCCGAGGAATTCTGGGAGTTGTAGTTCTCTAGTGTGATATTGCTGGGCTCAGCTCTCAGATGCTGCCCTGCATGCTTATGAATCCCCAGACTGACCTGGTTTTGACCCCCTTCTAGGTTTTAAAAGGCTCAAGAAGCTTAGTTTCCAGGCTGGATGCGGTGGCTCATGCCTGTAATCCCAGCACTTTGGGAGGCCGATGGGGGAAGATCACTTAGGCCAGGAGTGCAAGATGGCCGAACCTCGTCTCTACTAAAAATACAAAAAAAATCAGTTGGGCATGGTGGTGGGCACCTGTAATCCTAAATCCCAGCTACTTGGGAGGCTGAGACAGGATAATTGCTTGAACCTGGGAGGTGGGAATTGCAATGAGCTGAGATCGTGTCATGGCGCTCCCGCCTGGGCGACAGAGAGAAAAAAAAAGCTTAATTTCCCATGCCCTGGGACAAATAATTCAGGAACTGGCTGCTCCTGTGGCATTCTGGGAGTTGTAGTCCTTTTGCCAGTGTTGGGTGCAGACAGCATACCCTTGAGACAAGGGGTCTTTAGGGACTATGTCCAGGACCCGGGGACGTGAAAACTTCAGTCTTTCCAATCTTACCCTGCCAGGACTTAGAAGGCTGGCCAAAAGATCCTCAGTTCTTGTCAACCCCTGGAGGGGCAATTACTTGAGCCCAGGAGTTCAAGACCAGCCTGGGGTGGCTCAGGGATTTACAGGTCCCCATCCTGTCAGGATTGCTGCAGTGGGCCGCCGCCCACTCTGTGCAGTAGTGGTGACAGATTGCCTCTCCCCGAGTGCTTGTCCCTATTGGGGGTTGCCAATTCTCTTCCCGACACTCGTGGAGACAGCAGCCCTGTCCCTGTTGCCCACAGTTCCTCGCGCAGAGTGAGGAGAAGCCACACGTGGTTGCTCACTTCCATGAGTGGTTGGCAGGCATTGGACTCTGCCTGTGTCGTGCCCGGCGACTGCCTGTAGCAACCATCTTCACCACCCATGCCACGCTGCTGGGGCGCTACCTGTGTGCCGGTGCTGTGGACTTCTACAACAACCTGGAGAACGTGAGCTGGGACCGTGGCAGATGGGGGACTACGAGTATGCCAGGGAAACCCAAAGCTCCAGGGGGCCCAAGGGGATGGCGCCCCCTCTTCTCCCAGGATCCAGGAGTCCAAGTCCTCAGACCCTTCCTACCTCAGACCCAATAATCCAGCCCCAGGCACCAATTTATCTTAGGACCCCAGTGTCTGGACCTCCAGACTCTTCTCCCCAGTCCTTCTAACCTGAATGCTGTCCCCTCCCACCCAGTTCAACGTGGACAAGGAAGCAGGGGAGAGGCAGATCTATCACCGCTACTGCATGGAAAGGGCGGCAGCCCACTGTGCTCACGTCTTCACTACTGTGTCCCAGATCACCGCCATCGAGGCACAGCACTTGCTCAAGAGGAAACCAGGTAGGGGCTGGGCTGAAGTCCCCAGACACGAATGAGGTAGGCAGCTGTCTATGCCAAAGCCAGTTGCTCGTCATCCCAAGAAACCCACTGTAAGTTAAAATAGCATAAACCGAAAATGTATTTTGGCTGGGCATGGTGGCTTATACCTGTAATCCCAGCACTTTGAGAGGCCAAGGCAGGAGGATCACTTGAGCCCGGAAATTTGAGACCAGCCTGGGCAACATGGCAAATCCCTGGCTAAAAAATTTGCCAGACATTGTGGTGTGTGCCTGTATCCCTACCGACTCAGGAGGCTGAGGTGGGAGAATTGCTTGAGCCTAGGAGGTCAAGGGTGCAGTGAGCTGTGATCGTGCCATTGCATGATTTGGGTGGCCCAGAGAGACCTTGTCACAGCCTGGGTGACACAGTGAGACCCTATCTCAAAAAACAAAAAAAATGCATTTAATATACCTAACCTAGTGAACATCATAGCTTAGGCTAGTATACCTTAAATGTACCCAGAACACGTTATGTTAGCCGACAACTGGGCAAAATCATCCAATACAAACCTATTTTATTTTATTTTTATTTATTTATTTATTTATTTATTTATTTATTTATTTATTTTTGAGACAGAGTCTCACTCTGTCGCCCAGGCTGGAGTGCAGTGGCACTATCTCGGCTCACTGCAAGCTCCGCCTCCCAGGTTCATGCCATTCTCCTGCCTCAGCCTCCCGAGTAGCTGGGACTACAGGCACCCGCCTGGCTAATTTTAATACAAACCTATTTTATAATAAAGTGTTGAATAGGCCGGGCACAGTGGCTCACAGCTGTAATCCTAACACTTTGGGAGGCCGAGGCGGGCAGATGGGGAGGTCAGGAGATCGAGACCAGCCTGGCCAACATGGCGAAACTCCATCTCTACTAAAAATACAAAAATTAGCTGGGTGTGGTGGTAGGCGCCTGTAATCCCAGCTACTCGGGAGGCTGAGGCAGGATAATCGCTTGAACATGGGAGGCAGAGGTTGCAGCGGGCTGAGATCACACCACTGCACTCCAGCCTGGACGACAGAACGAGACGCCATCTCAAAAAATGAAGTGTTGAATATCTCATCAAAATCCAAAATTGGACACGTGGATGTGTGTAACTTTCACACCATCATAAAGTTGAAAAATCATAACTTGGCTGGGTGCGGTGGCTTACATCTGTAATCCCAGCACTTTGGGAGGCTGAGGTGGGCAGGTCACCTGAGATCGTGTGCTCAAGACCAGCCTGGCCAATGAGGTGAAACCCCGTCTCTACCAAAAATACAAAAATTAGCTGGGCATGGTGGCTGGCACCTGTAATCCCAGCTACCCAGCTACTCGGGAGGCTGAGGCAGGAGAATCTCTTGAACCCAAGACGTGGAGGTCGCAGTGAGCCAAGATTGTGCCACTGCACTCCAGCCTAGGCAACAAGAGCGCAACTCTGTCTCAAAAAAGAAAAGAAAAATCATAACTTGGACCATCCTAAGTCCTAAGTTGGGGACCATCAGTTACCATTATTTTCCTAAAGAATACAGAACTACAGCTCCCAGAAGGCTGTGGGGGTCGTGACCTGTATTTGAGGCCCTCTGACTATATACTCTGGAGGCTAATGGGAGGTATAATTTCTTTCATGTTAATTTCAGATATGATAAAATTCTATAATTGGCTAATGTAGATTGGTCTTATGAAAGGGAATGGAAGATCAGTGGACTTTGTTTTTGAAAAAGGTAAGGTCGGAACTGGGCATTCTTCCCAGCCCTTGGTATCCCTTCTCAGTGAGTATAAGGTGAGAACTACAACTCCCAGAAAGCCTTTGACTGGTTAGCTCCATATGTTCCCAGAACTTTGCCCGAGGAGCTGACAGGGGTTGTAGTTTTTCGTTGATATACTTTAATTTCTGTGAGGAGAAGAAATGGTTGGGTCCTTGTAAGAAGCTTGGAAGTAGAGGATATATCCTAGGAGAAGCAGGACTTTGGGGATGTTTAATCATTTCCATCTCAGGGTGGACTAAGGGGAAACAAAAGAACTACAACTTTCCCGGAATCACCAGTGTGGATCAGATCCCTGGAAGCCATTTGCAGGAGCCGAGGAGACTTATACTTGTGCTTGTGAACCTATGCAAGTAATATTAGGCAAGAAGGCATCTCGGAGTCAGGGTACGTGTGTCACCAAGGGAACTGACCAGGCATGGTGGTTCACACCTGTAATCCCAGCACTTTAGGAGACCAAGGCAGGAAGACTGTTTGAAGCCAGGAGTTTGAGACCAGCCTGGGCAACATGATAAGACGCCATCACTACAAAAGCTAATAAATAAATTAGCCGGGTGTGGTAGTACACGCCTGTAGTCCCAGCTACTTGGGAGGCTGAGGTGGGAGGATTGCTTGACCCCAGGAGGTCGGGGATGCTATGAGCTGTGATTGTGCCACTCACTGCTCTTCAGCCTGAGCGACAGAGAGAAACCCTGTCTCCAAAAAAAAAAAAAAAGGCAGGAGGGGGGACCTCATAGGAACGCTATTGAAACAAAGAAATTGCAAAAGGCAAACAAACGGTGTTTTCTTCATGTATTCATTCAACCACAACATTGAATGAACAAATAAAACATGGGACCCTCACCCCCAATCCCAGATATTGTGACCCCCAATGGGCTGAATGTGAAGAAGTTTTCTGCCATGCATGAGTTCCAGAACCTCCATGCTCAGAGCAAGGCTCGAATCCAGGAGTTTGTGCGGGGCCATTTTTATGGGTACGTGGGGCATATACCTAGGTCTTAAGAGAGGAGGGCATTGGGAGCCTAACCATCTAGGTCTGGGGGAGGGAGGGGGCAGCTGGGGGCCCAGACTCCTGGGTCTGAGGGATGGGGCACCTGGGTATTCGGCCTCCTTAGTTCTTGAGCGCCGGAACAATGGGCTGAGGATTAAAGGAAAGCCCCATCTGAAGAGAAAAACTACAACTTCCAGGAGGCCCCATGATGCCTCTGTATTACCTAAGACATCCTCTGCCCCCACCCATAGCTTCTGGGATTTGTAGTTTTGAGGCCAGGGCTAGCGGGTGAGGGCTTTGGGCTTTACCATGCCTTGTGGGTTCTTTAGGCATCTGGACTTCAACTTGGACAAGACCTTGTACTTCTTTATCGCCGGCCGCTATGAGTTCTCCAACAAGGGTGCCGATGTCTTCCTGGAGGCCTTGGCCCGGCTCAACTATCTGCTCAGAGTGAGGCCTGGGCTATGAGGGGACAGAGGGAGGGCAAGCAAAGCAGTTTATAACTGGGGAGAACAGCCAAGCGCAGTGGCTCACGCCTGTAATCCCAACACTTTGGGAGGCCATGGCAGGAGGATCACTTGAGCCCAGGAGATGGAGACCAGCCTGGGCAACTCTACAAAACCCAGTAGAGGTTTTGAAACCCCATCTCTACAAAAAATACAAAAATTAAATTAGCCAGGCATGGTGGGTCACACCTGTAGTCCCAGCTACTAGGGAGGGTTAACGGGAACGGGGAGGATCACGTGAGCCCGGGAGGCGGAGGTTGCAGTGAGCTGAGATCACACCACTACACTCCAGCCTGGTCGACAGAAAAAGAACGCTGTCTCAAAAACAAACAAACAAACAAAACAAAAAATAACAGAGAGAATAGAAACCCAGGAAGATGGGGGTAGGAAAGCCCCTGCGTGTGTTGGGGTGCCGCGAGGGGAGTATAGAGACCCAGAAAGAAGGGCAGAGTCCAAGCGGCGACTGTCCTATAATTCTCCTTGACAGGAAGGGGTATGGCAGGATCCCAGCAGTCTTGGCAGAAAGGCTGGCTGGTCCCAGGCTTCCCCGACATGATCCTGGCCTCCCCCTGCTTTCTTTCTGTGCAGGTGAATGGCAGCGAGCAGACAGTGGTTGCCTTCTTCATCATGCCGGCGCGGACCAACAATTTCAACGTGGAAACCCTCAAAGGCCAAGCCGTGCGCAAACAGCTTTGGTCAGCAGCCCTCACTCCAGACCCCGGCCCAGCCCACTCCCAGCTGTGTACTTTGGGTCCTGTGTTTCTCCTAGAGTCTCAGCCTCTGTGTACTTTGGGTCCTGTGTTTCTCCTAGAGTCTCAGCCTTTTTTTTTTTTTTTTTCGTTTTGAGACACTCACTCTGTCGCTCAGGCTGGAGTGCAGTGGCGCGATCTTGGCTCACTGCAACCTCCACCTCCCGGATTCAAGCAATTCTCCTGCCTCAGCCTCCCAAGTAGCTGGGACTACAGGCACCCACTACCACACCTGGCTCTTTTTTTTTTTTTTTTTTTGAGACAGAGTCTCCCTCTGTCACCCACGCTGGAGTGTACTGGCACGATCTTGGCTCACTGCAACCTCCGCCTCCTGGGTTCAAGCAGTTCTTCTGCCTAAACCTCTCGAGTAGCTGGGACTACAGGTGTACGCCACCATGCCTGGCTAATTTTTGTATTTTCAGTAGAGACGGGGTTTCACCATGTTGGCCAGGCTGGTCTCAAACTCCTGACCTTGTGATCCGCCTGCCTCGGCCTCCCAAAGTGCTGGGATTACAGGCATGAGCCACTGTACCCGGACCTCTTTTATTTTTTTTTTTTCTTTTGAGATGGAGTCTTGCTCTGTCGCCCAGGCTGAAGTGCAATGGCGCGATCTCAACTCACTGCAACCTCCGCCTCCCGGGTTCAAGTGGTTTTCCTGCCTCAGCCTCTCGAGTAGCTGAGTGCCACCACACCTGGCTAACTTTTTGTTTTTATTAGAGATGGGGTTTCACTATGTTAGCCAGGCTGGTCTTGAACTCCTGACTTCAGGTGATCCACCTGCCTGGCCGAGGAATCCTCCCTGGGATTCCAGACGTGAGCCACTTAGCTTTTTTTTTGTATTTTTAGTAGAGACGGGATTTCACCATGTTGGCCAGGCTGATCTCCAACACCTGACCTCAGGTGATCCAGCCATCTCGGCCTCCCAAAGTCCTGGGATTCCAGGTGTGAGCCACCATGCCTCCCTTTTTTTTGTATTTTTGGTAGAGACGGGGTTTCACCATGTTGGCCAGGCTGATCTCGAACACCTGACCTCAGGTGATCCAGCCGCCTTGGCATCCCAAAGTGCTGGGATTACAGGGGTGAGCCACTGCGCCAGGCTTAGTTTCTTTTTCTTTTCTCTGAGTTTTTTTTGTTTTTTGTTTTTTGTTTTTTTGAGATTCTGTCTCAAAAAAGTTTCTGTCGCCCAGGCTAGAGTGCAGTGGTGTGATCTCGGCTCACTACAACCTCCGCCTCCCAGCGAACCTCAGTTTCTTCATCTGTAAAACCGTTCATTCATTAGCAGCAGATACTGAGTATCTACTATGTGCTGACTAATTTTTATATTTTTAGTACCAATGAGATTTCACCATGTTGACCAGGCTGGTCTCGAACTCCTGACCTCAAGTGATCCACCCTCAGGTATTCCAGGTCCTGGGAATACAGCTGTGAACCAGAAAGATAAGATCCCTTTCCTCATGGAGCTTGTATTCTAGAAAATCCTGTAGACGGAATATACTTTCGGGCAAAAATAAAGCAGAACTGGAATATGAGACGGGGTTGTCAGGACAGGCCACACTGAGAAAGTGTTATTGGGCAGAGACGAGGAAAGGTGGCGAGGGAGAAAACCCTGTGGGTATCTGGGGAACAGTAAATGCAAAGCCCTAAGGCATGATTGAGACACGGTGGGTAGGCCCATGGGGCTGGAGCAGCATGTCACATAGAGAAGGGGTAGAAAGTGAGGCAGGATGGTAGGGCGCTCCTGTAGTCCCAGCTACCTGGGAGGCTAAGGCAAGAGGATCATTTCAGCCCTGGAGGTTGAGGCTGTAGTGAGGCATGATTGCGCCACTGCGCTCCAGCCTAGGCGACAGAGTGAGACTCTGTCTCAAAAATAGAAAAAAGAAGTTAGGCGTGGTGGCTCACACCTGTAATCCCAGCACTTTGGGAGGCTGAGGTGGGTGGATCACCTGAGGTCAGAAATTTGAGACCAGCCTGACCGACATGGTGAAAGCCTGTCTTTACTAAAAATACAAAAATTAGCTGGGCATGGTGATACGCATCTGTAGTCCTAGCTACTCAGGAGGCTGAGGCAGGAGACTCGCTCAAACCTGGGAGGCAGAGGTTGCAGCGAGCCAGGATCGCGCCAATACACTCCAGCATGGGTGACAGCCAGACTCGGTCTCAAAAAAAAAAAAAAAAAAAGTGGAGGCTGGGCGTGGTGACTCACAATCCCAGCACTTTGGGAGGCTGAGGCGGGCACATCATTTGGAGGTCAGGAGTTCAAGATCAGCCTGGTCAACATGGTGAAATCCCATCAGTACTAAAAATATAAAAATTAGCCAGACATGGTGGCGCACGCTTGTAATTGCAGCTACTAAGGAGGCTGAGACAGGAGAATTTCTGGAACCTAGAAAGTGGCTGAGGTTGCGCCAGCCTGGGCAACAGAGCGAGACTCTGTCTCAAAAGAAAAAAAAAGAAAAACAAACGAGGCCAGAGCTATGGGAGGATTTTAAGTAGAAGAGTGACCGTGGGGTGTCATGTGACACTGCTAGTTTTACTTGTGTGCCTAAATGGTCCTTTTTCAGAATCTTACTTTCTTTTCGTATAAAATGGGGCTTAGCATTGCCATCTGCAGGACAAGTACAAGTCCTAATAATAGTTGACGTTTCTGGAAGGCTTGCTATGTGTACTTTTTCACATGACATCATTGGGTCCTCATTGCAAACCTCTGAGGTTGATTCTATTTTCATCCTTATCTGAAAA
Organism: Macaca fascicularis; assembly: GCF_037993035.2. Classification (NCBI taxonomy): domain Eukaryota; kingdom Metazoa; phylum Chordata; class Mammalia; order Primates; family Cercopithecidae; genus Macaca; species Macaca fascicularis. The sequence goes on along the minus strand of NC_088393.1, from coordinate 56,962,452 downwards.
ATGAGTCACTGCAGTCAGAGAGGGAAGGCCACCTGTCCCTGACCACACAGCTGATGTCAGGCACGTGGGATCTAAGCCTTCCAGGGCCTGCCCCCTGGGTCCCCATCCTCCAGCTTGGAGGCCCCGGGGCACGGCTTCCCTGCTCACACCTCAGTTTCCTTGCTACCCTAGAAACCTAAGAGTAGCCCGGCACGGTGGCTCACGCCTGTAATCCCAGCACTTTGGGAGGCCGAGGTGGCCAATTACCAGTCAGGGGTCAGGAGTTCGACACCAGACTGGCCAACATGGTGAAACCCCATCTCTACTAAAAATACAAAAATTAGCCAGGCATGGTGGCACATGCCTGTAATCCCAGCTACTTGGGAGGCTGAGGCAGGAGAATCACTTGAACTCAGAAGGCAGAGGTTGCAGTGAGCTGAGATCACGCCATGGTACTCCAGCCTGGGCGACGAGCCAAACTCTGTCTCAAAATAAACAAACAAACAAACTAAAGAAGCCTAATAGTAAATGGCAGCTGGTGTGTATGTGACCCTGTTGCTCTGCTTCCTCCAGGGACACGGCCAACACGGTGAAGGAGAAGTTCGGGAGGAAGCTTTATGAATCCTTACTGGTGTGAGTGCCCTGCCCTCAGCCCTGTGCCCTCCTAGGCCCTGACTAAGCCCTCTCATCACTCTGTTCTCACACGCATGCCCCTGCTTGCCTTGCAGTGGGAGCCTTCCTGACATGAACAAGATGCTGGATAAGGAAGACTTCACTATGATGAAGAGAGCCATCTTTGCAACGCAGGTATGGATTGGACCTCTGTGCAGAGAGATGGCAGTTCCCGGCAGCCCCAGCGGCAGCTTGCCACGCCAGCTCAGACCCCAGAGATTGCCGGGAGTGCTGCTTTCTCCTGCAGCCCTTTATTAAGGGATCTATTCTGAGATCCACAGAAGGGCATGTGCTGACTGGTACAACTTCACCTACGGAGGCACAACATGGTGAAATCCCATCTCTACTAAAAATACAAAAATTAGCCGGGTATGGTGGTGGGTACCTGTAATCCCAGGTACTTGGGAGGCTGAGGCAGGAGTATCGCCTGAACCTGGGAGGCGGAGGTTTCAGTGAGCCGAGGTGGCGCCACTGCACTCCAGCCTGGGCGACAGAGCGAGACTCTGTCTCAAAATAAATAAATACAATAAAAATAAATAAATAAGCTTCCCTTTGCTCACTGACCCCAGAGTCCCAGAAAAGCCACACCTCCCAGCAACCCCCGTGGCAGAATAAGCCACAGAAAACAGCCCACCCTAAGTGCCTCCCTAAGTGAAGTTGTACCAGTGAAGTGCAGTGGTGCGATCTCGGCTCACTGCAAGCTCCGCCTCCCGGGTTCCCGCCATTCTCCTGCCTCAGCCTCCTGAGTAGCTGGGACTACAGGCGCCCACCACCATGCCTGGCTATTTTTTTTTGTATTTTTAGTAGAGACAGGGTTTCACTGTGTTAGCCATGATGGTCTTGATCTCCTGACCTTGTCGTCCTCCTGCCTCAACCTCCCAAAGTGCTGGGATTACAGGCGTGAGCCACTGCGCCTGGCGATTGGAGGTGAAATTCGTAAGGAAACTACAACTCCCAGCAGCCTCCAAAGCTTGCTGCCATATTGGTACAGTCTCCACCCCCATTGACTGGGGATAGTTATAATTTTTTGGGGTTTCTTTAATGATAGAGCCCAGAGTACATAACAAGATAGCTACAACTCCTCATAGTGCTTGGAGATAAGGGAGTTGCTAACGCTGGCACTGCCTCAAAGACAGCTGGGAATTGTAGTTCTTTTTTTTTATTTTATTTTATTGAGACGGAGTTTTGCTCTGTCTCCCAGGCTGGAGTGCAGTGGCACAATCTCAGCTCACTGCAAGCTCTGCCTCCAGGGTTCACGCCATTCTCCTGCCTCAGCCTCCCGAGTAGCTGGGACTACAGGTGCCCGCCACCACGCCCGGCTATTTTTTGTATTTTTAGGGGTTTTACTAGAGCCTGGTGGATCCACAACTCCTAGTAATCACTTGGGTTTGCTGCTCCTTGGCTTCCCCGGGGTCAGCATGGCTCATGGGGAAGTAGGGAGTTCTCTGTCCCTTCCATGACCCTCTACCCTTCTTGTGGCTCCTACAGCGGCAGTCTTTCCCCCCTGTGTGCACCCACAATATGCTGGATGACTCCTCAGACCCCATCCTGACCACCATCCGCCGAATCGGCCTCTTCAATAGCAGTGCCGACAGGGTGAAGGTGAGGGCGTTTGGTCAGGGCTGGGTTGGGCACGGCAGAGGGAAGGGGTTGGGTCCTGGGTCTCACATACTCCATTCCCCCATACGTTTTATCAAATGCATTGCTGTGGTTAGAAGGAACCCTGGCTTCAAACAGACCTGGATTTGAACACTGGTCCTGCCAAACACATGCTGTGTGATGCTAGACAAGCTTTTTACCCTCTCTGGGCCACCTTGGGATCTCAGGGCTTAGCTAAACAAGGCGCCTGGGCTGAGCCCTTCTTTTTCACTACCAGGTGATTTTCCACCCGGAGTTCCTCTCCTCCACAAGCCCCCTGCTCCCGGTGGACTATGAGGAGTTTGTCCGTGGCTGTCACCTTGGGGTCTTCCCATCCTACTATGAGCCTTGGGGCTATACGCCGGGTGAGTGTAGTGGGCAGGGGACAGCGTGGTCATGGCGTCCTAGTCAGAGCTAGCATGTCCTGGGGCAAGGCACTGGCCTTCTCTGAGCCTGTTGCCTTCTTGGCAAAACAGGAACAATGGTAATCATCTGTTCTGCTACAGTGCCTGCTTTTGTGACACAATAGCTCATGTATTGAGAAACTAGAAGACTGGATTTTGAGGACTAGTTAGTGTCAAATGGATATCACAGGTCACACTGATTTGTCCCAGTGCATGGGCATTTGGCCCCCCAAATAGCAGCAATGAAATGCACAATTCACAAACACAGCTGAGTGTGGCCAAGTCTCCTCGCAAGACATTCCCAGTGCCCATCGACTCTACCTTCCTCTTGTTGGTTCACATTAGCCAGTGTTTTTAAAGCTAAATAAGGCCGGGCGTGGTGGCTCACGCCTGTAATCTTAACACCTGGGGAGGCCGAGATGGGCAGATCACAAGATCAGGAGTTTGAAATCAGCCTGGCCAATATGGTGAAAGCCTGTCTGTACTAAAAATACAAAAATTAGCCAGGTGCGGTGGTGCGCACCTGTAGTCCCAGCTACTCGGGAGGCTGAGGCAGAGAATTGCTTGAACTTGGGAGGTGGAGGTTGCAGTGAGCTGAGATCACGCCACTGTGCTCCAGCAGTGCAGTGCTCTGGGCGACAGAGCGAGACTCCATCTCAAAAATAAATAAATAAATAAATGAAAGCTAAATAAGTGCCGTTTCCTAATTAGTAATTTAACAAGTCTTGCAAACTGTGCTGGCATGATAATTAGGAGTCATGTGGTCAGCCCTAATTCCCTTTTTCCCATAGGGCTTGTTTTATAGATAGATAGATTGATAGATAGTATTAGTCTGTTTTTACACTGCTATATATAAAAAAACATCCAAGACTGGGTAATTTATCATGGAAAGAGGTGTAATTGACTCACAGTTCCACATGGCTGGGGAAGCCTCGGGAAACTCAGTCGTGGCAGAAGGGGAAGCAGGGAGCTTCTTCACCTGGCGGCAGGAAAGAAAAGTATGTGAGGGGGCGGGAAAAACGAACGTTTATAAAACCATGAGATCTTGTGAGAATTCACCCACTAGCATGAGAACAGCAGGGGGGGAAACCACCCCCGTAATCCAATCATTTCCCTCCCTCGACACGTGGGGTTACATTTCAAGATAAAATTTGGTGGGGGGGGGGGGAACACAGAGTCAAACTATATCATAAATATATATTTAACACTTTTTACTATTTGTTTGTGTTTTTTTTTTTTTTTTTTTTTTTTTGAGACGGAGTCTTGCTCTGTCCCCCAGGCTGGAGTGCAGTGGCGCGATCTCGGCTCACTGCAAGCTCTGCCTCCCGGGTTCACGCCATTCTCCTGGCTCAGCCTCCCGAGTGGCTGGGACTACAGGCGCCCGCCATCTCGCCCGGCTAGTTTTTTGTGTTTTTAGTGGAGACGGGGTTTCACCGTGTTAGCCAGGATGGTCTCGATCTCCTGACCTTGTGATCCGCCCGCCTCGGCCTCCCAAAGTGCTGGGATTACAGGCTTGAGCCACCGCGCCCGGCCTTGTTTGTGTTTTGAGATGGGGGTATTACTATGTTGCCCAGACTCACCTGGAACTCCTAGGTTCAGGTGATGCTCCTGCCTCAGCCTCTTGAGTGTCTGTTTTCCTCATTACAGGTGCACCCCGCCATGCCTCACAGACCTATTATATTTAGTGCCTATTTTTGCAGTTTACAGAGGTTTTTAGAAACACTTAAATAAGAATTCTAGATCAAGCCAGGCATGGTGGCTCACGCCTATAATCACAGCACTTTGGGAGGCCGAGGTGGGACGATCACTTGAGGACAGGAGTTTGAGACCAGCATGGCCACCATGGTGAAACCCTATCTCTACTAAAAATACAAAAGTTAACTGGGCATGGTGGCAGGCACCTGTAATGCCAGCCTCTCAGGAGGTTGAGATGGGAGAATCGTTTGAACCCCAGAGGCAGAGGTTGCAGTGAGCCGAGATCGTGCCACCGCACTCCAGCCTGGGCGACAGAGTCAGACCCTGTCTAAAATAATAATAATTATTATTATAATTATAGGTCAGGAGCAGTGGCTCACACCTATAATCCTAGCACCTTGGAAGGCTGAGGTGAGAGGATAACTTGAACCCAGGAGTTCAAGACCAGTCCGGACAACATGGTGAGACCCTGTCTCTATAAAAGATTTTTTTTTTCTTTTGAGACAGAATCTTGCTCTATCGCCAGGCTGGAGTGCAGTGGCACAATCTTGGCTCACTGCAACCTCCGCCTCCCAGGTTCAAGTGATTCTGCTTTAGCCTCCGGAGTAGCTGGGACTATAGGCAGGTGCCACCACACCCAGCTAATTTTTGTATTTTTAGTAGACACAGGGTTTCACCATGTTGGCCAGGATGTTTTTTTTTTCTTCTTGACCTCGTGATCCACCCGCCTCGGCCTCCTAAAGTGCTGGGATTACAGGCATGAGCCACCGTGCCTGGCCTTTTTTTTTTTTCTTTCTTTTTTTTTTTTAGCCAGCAGTAGTGTTGTGTGTTTGTAGTCCCAACTACTTGGGTGGCTGAGGTGGGAGAATTGCTTGAGCTTAGGAGGTCAAGGCTGCAGTGAGCTGTGATCAAGCCACTGTCCTCCAGCTTGGGTGATAAAGTGACACTTTGTCTTAAGAAAAAAAAAAAAAAAATAGCATTGGGCCAGGCGCACTAGCTCACGCCTATAATCTCACCACTTTCGGAAGCTGAGATGAGCGGATCACCTAAGGTCAGGAGTTCGAGACCAGCCTGACCAACATGGTGAAACCCCGTCTCTACTAAAAATGCAATAATTAACTGGGCATGGTGGTGGGCGCCTGTAGTCCCAGCTACTCAGGTGACTAAGGCACGAGAATCGCTTGAACCCGGGAGGTGAAGGTTGCAGTGAGCCGAGATTGTGCTACTGCACTACAGTTTGGGTGACAGAGTGAGACCCTGTCTCAAAAGGAAAAAAAAAAGGCATAAAAATCCATCAAAAAATTATAATACATTCCTTGGACTATTTCTCAAGGTCGTTAAAGGTATTAAACAAGACGCAGTAGATGCCCTGTACACAGGGATACCAATAATGAGAGACCTTGTCTTACCCCCCATCAAAATAGACTAAGTCTGTACAAGATACTGGCACAAGAAAGGATCGTACAGGTTGTGAACAGTTAAGTAGTTAACAGATGGACCTTGGCCCAATCCTACAGCTTGTGAGAGTTAAGTCAAATGGACATCGGGACGCTCAATGAATTAGCATCCTTATCTCCCAACTATAGACTTTCTCGCATCCCGAATCCTTGGAGCAGAGCAAGTAATTCTCTCTTCTGAGCTTCTTAGCGTCCCGTCTGAGAAATAGGGAAATGCACAGCTTGGTTGTGGGGGCTCAGCGACGCTCCGCACAGCGACGCTCCGCACAGCGCCTGGCACTTGGTACAGGCGCCGGTAGAGGGCGCTGTTGAGGCGTCTATTGCGATTAAGACGGTAGGAGATGGGGGAAGCTAAGTGGGTCTCTTTCCTGCCTTCCCGCAGCTGAGTGCACGGTTATGGGCATCCCCAGTATCTCCACCAATCTCTCCGGCTTCGGCTGCTTCATGGAGGAACACATCGCAGACCCCTCAGCTTACGGTCAGCGCCCAGGCCCCTGAGGATTCCAGAAGGGGGCTTGAGAGCCGGGACTCCTGGATCCTGGGAAGGAGGAGCTTGCACCCTTGGGGACCAGGGGCACCAGGAAATGGGGGGGCTCTCGGGTCCCTGGGAGAGGAGGGGCCCTGGTGCCACAGAGTCCTGGAGACAATGAAGATCTCCCCAGGACGTTTTCTGAACCCAGGTCCTGGCCTCCGCAGGTATCTACATTCTCGACCGGCGGTTCCGCAGCCTGGATGATTCCTGCTCGCAGCTCACCTCCTTCCTCTACAGCTTCTGTCAGCAGAGCCGGCGGCAGCGTATCATCCAGCGGAACCGCACGGAGCGCCTCTCCGACCTTCTGGACTGGAAATACCTAGGCCGGGTAGGACCCCCCCCGCCCCGCCACTTCCTACCCTCTTCTGGGGAATCAGCCGCTCCTGGCTCTGGGTCTTTGGTGCAGGGTGAAGGGTCTCATCCTACTTGTAACAGTTGCTGTCCCTTTAAGCAATGAACCAGGCCGATCGCGGTGGTGGCTCATCCCTGTAATCCCAGCATTTTGGGAGGCCTAACAGGGAGGATCGCTTGAGCTCAGGAGTTAAGAGACCATCCTGGGCAACATTTTCTTTCTACTAAAAATTTAAAAAAAAATCAGCCGAGTGTGGTGGTGCGTGCCTGTAGTCCCAGCTACTGGGGAGGCTGAGGTGGTAGAGTCTCTTGAGCCCTGGAGGTTGAGGCTGCAGTGAGCCTTGATCAACCCCACTGCACTCCATCCTAGGGTAACAGAGCAAGACCCTGTTTAAAAAGAAAAAAAGAACATTGGTCAGGCATTCTCATTTGCATAAAGGTATGGCCAAAGAGGTGCCTGACTTGAGAATTCGGCCCCTGTTTGAGGGGTGTGGCTTAGAAACTATCCATTCATAGATCTGCTTATTTACATAAGGGGTGGAGTCAGATGGATTATTTGCATGGGGCAGGCCCAATGGTGCAGCAGGGTATGCTCATCTGCATAAAGGGTATGGCCAGGAGCCCCATCATCTGCCTGGGGGTGGGGCCTGGCTCTCACATCCTCTGCCCCCTCCCCTCCTTTCCCCTAGTACTATATGTCTGCGCGCCACATGGCGCTGTCCAAGGCCTTTCCAGAGCACTTCACCTACGAGCCCAGCGAGGCAGATGCGGTGAGTGGACGCTGGATTTCTGCTTAGCCAGGAGCTAAAGGGCTGGGGTTCCCTCCTGGAATGGGAAGGCCTAGAGGTGGCTGGATGCCTGGGTGGGACTGCGAGGTCCTCAGCTCACCCTGGTTTGCACCCATATTCCCGTATGCAGGCCCAAGGGTACCGCTACCCACGGCCGGCCTCGGTGCCACCGTCGCCCTCGCTGTCACGACACTCCAGCCCGCACCAGAGCGAGGATGAGGAGGATCCCCGGAACGGGCCTCTGGAGGAAGACAGCGAGCGCTACGATGAGGACGAGGAGGCCGCCAAGGACCGGCGCAACATTCGTGCACCAGAGTGGCCGCGCCGAGCGTCCTGCACCTCCTCCACCAGTGGGAGCAAGCGCAACTCTGTGGACACGGCCACCTCCAGCTCGCTCAGCACCCCCAGCGAGCCCCTCAGCCCCACCAGCTCCCTGGGCGAGGAGCGTAACTAAGTCCCCCCCACCACACTCCCTGCCTGTCCTGCCTCCCTGCTCCAGAGAGAGGATGCAGAGGGGGGCTGCTCCTAAACCCCTGCTCCAGATCCGCACTGGGTGTGGCCCCGCAGTGCCCCCCCTCAGTCCGCCAAACACTCCAGCCCCTCCAGCTCCACTTTCCAAGTTCCTGCACTCCAGAATCCACAAAGCCGTGCCTTTCTCTGATTCCAGAGTGCATAATCCGCGCCCTGGAATCCCCTGGGCCTGGACCGCTTCCCAGAGGCCAGGAATCTGCCATTACTCTGCGGTGGTGCCAGAGGTTTTAGGAAACCTGGCATGGTGCTTTCAGGTCTGGGGCTCCTAGAGTCCCTGTGAGGCTTGCAAATTCTACAGCACACAGAGCAGGCCACGCTCGGGCTGGGCATGCGGGCCACCAAGTGCTGGAAACCACATGGTGTCCCTGCGAATGGGGCAATCAAGTCCAGAGCCGGGGCACTTTTCAGAGTTTGAAGGTAACTGAGAGCAGATGGTCCTCCATTTCAACTCCAGAACTGGGGCTCTGGGATGGGCTCATATTCTAGCCCTCCCCGGCATGTCAGAGCCAGGCTCTGCCTGGAGGATCCCTCCATCCGGCTCCTGTCATCCTCTACGCTTTGGCCAAGCCAGAGGTGGCAGAACCACTTGGCCGCTCATTCCTTCTGGAGGACACACAGTCTCGGTCCAGATGCCTTCCTGCCTTTCTGGCCTTTTCTGGACCAGATCCTACTCCTCCTTTCTTTATCTGAGATCTCCCTCCAGGGAATCTGCCTGCAGAGGACAGAGCTGGCTGTCTACCCCCACCCCTAACCTGGCTTATTCCCAACCGCTCAGCCCACTGTGAAACCACTAGGTTCTAGATCCTGGCTTCTAGATCTGGAACCTTACCACGTTGCTGCATACTAGTCCCTTTCCCATGATCCGGAACTGAGGTCACTGGGTTCTAGAACCCCCACATTTACCTCGAGGCTCTTCCATCCCCAAACTGTGCCCTGCCTTCAGCTTTGGTGAAAAGGAGGGACCCTCATGTGTGCTGTGCTGTGTCTGCACCGCTTGGTTTGCAGTTGGGAGGGGAGGGCAGGAGGGGTGTGATTGGAGTGTGTCCGGAGATGAGATGAAAAAAATACACCTATATTTAAGAATCCCAGGTGTGGTCAGACATGAATACTTGGGCCTGGGTCTGACGTCCCCCCAACGCTACCCCTTCCCTGGTCTGAGCTCATCCTCCTATTCTAGAGATTTGGATTTTGCTGTTCTAAAATTCCAGTGTCATTCACGGAAGGTACCTCTGATTGCTTACTTGGGCCTTGATTTGCAAGTGGCAAAAATTTGGCTTAAGACATCTTTGGGGCCGGGCGCGGTGGCTCAAGCCTGTAATCCCAGCACTTTGGGAGGCCGAGGCGGGTGGATCACGAGGTCAGGAGATCGAGACCATCCTGGCTAACCCGGTGAAACCCCGTCTCTACTAAAAATACAAAAAACTAGCCGGGCGTGGTGGCGGGCGCCTGTAGTCCCAGCTACTCGGAGGCTGAGGCAGGAGAATGGCGTGAACCTGGGAGGCGGAGCTTGCAGTGAGCCTAGATGGCGCCACTGCACTCCAGCCTGGGTGACACAGCGCGAGACTCCGTCTCAAAAAAAAAAAAAAAAAAGACATCTTTGGCATAAAGGGGCTATGTGACTGGGAGGAAGATCTATAGGACAGCTGTGAACCTTGTGTAGCTTTTTTTTTTTTTTTTTTTTTTTGAGACAGAGTCTCGCTCTGTCACCAGCCTGGAATACAGTGGAGAGCAATCTCGGCTCACTGTAACCTCCGCCTCCTGGGTTTAAGCAGTTCTCCTGCCTTAGCCCCCTGAGTAGCTGGAACTACAGGAGCACGCCACTACACTGGGCTAATTTTTGTATTTTTAGTAGAGGCAGGATTTGACCATGTTGGCCAGGCTGTTCTCCAAACTCCTAAGCTCAGGTGATCTGCCTGCCTCGGCCTCCCAAAGTGCTGGGATTACAGGTGTGACCCACCGTGCCTGGCCACTTCTTTTTTTGATAACAGGATCTCCCTCTGAATCCCAGACTGGAGTGCAGTGGAGAAATCATGGCTCACTGCAGCCTCAACCTCCCAGGCTCAAGTGATCCTCTCACCTCAGCCTTCCAAGTAACGGGGACTATAGGCACGTGCCACCACACCTGGTTAAATTAATTTATTTTTTTTTAGAGAATGGGGGGTTCCCTATGTTGCCTAGGCTGGTCTCAAACTCCTGGGCTCAAGTGAGCCTCCTGCCTCAGCCTCCCAAAGTGCTGGGGTTACAGGCTTGAGCCACCCCGCCCCACCCCAGCCCCAGGGGAAGAAGGGGAGGAGTCAGAGCTGACAAAGCAGTTTTGCAGCTTGGACCCAGCAGATGCTTTTTAAGGCCTGTTTTCAGCTTTTTCAGTTCCCACTTGGAGAATCTGGCCCAAAGTTTCACATCCCATTTCTATGATGAACCCTAAACCCCTTGTCCAGCATTGCTTGGGCATCACGTGTGCCTGGCCGCTCAGCTCCGCCTGTCAGTTCCTCTCAGTGTGCGCCTCACATTGGGATTACTGAAGCTTGGGCCATAATCTGTAAACTCTGGAGCAAAGACCTCAGTGAGCCTCCTGGTTGCCATGCAAGTTGCACAGCAATAGCCTCAATGTGCCCATATAAAGGGCCTAATAATTTCAGCTGCCTCCCAGAATTGAGGTTTGTTTTTTTTTTTTTTTTTTTGAGACAGTCTCACTCCATTGCCCTGTCTGGAGCACATTGGCGCGATATCAGCTCACTGCAACCTCCGTGAGGCAGATATGGTTTTTGGGTTTTTTTTGAGACCAGAGTTTCGCTGTTGTTGCCCAGGCTGGAGCGCAATGACGTTGATCTCAGCTCACCGCAACCTCCGCCTCCCAGGTTCCAGCGATTCTCCTGCCTCAACCTCCTGACTAGCTGGGATTACAGGCATGCACCACCACACCCGGCTAATTTTGTATTTTTAGTAGAGGCGGGGTTTCTCCATGTTGGTCAGGCTGGTCTCGAACTCCTGACATCAGCTGATCGGCCCACCTGGCCTCATAATCACTCGTTAAATAGTGCTGTTTCTGGCTGAAACCGAACAGATCTGTGTCCAGGTACCAACCTAGGTCTTAATTCAACTCCCTGGAGGCTATCTCTGCCATCTGGGAGGGACAGTTAACAGCCAGGCAAGCAGAGAACCCTCAAGTTCAACACTACCCAGATAGCTTCTTGTCTTAGAAGAGATAAGAAAATGGGAGATGGGGCCAACTCCTCTTTCACTGGCATCCCCAACCCAGCCAGAAGCTTTATGAGAACAGATCCCACCTCATCTTCCATACCACACACAAAACCACCAACTGCATCAAAAAGCTTTATTTCCATTTGGTCCAAGGCTTGTTAGGGTCGTTAAGAAAGCTGCCTAGTGGCTGGAGGGAGAGGCTTAGGCAGAAGCCCTATTATTTTGCAAGGGGCCCTTCAGAAGTCGCTGGGCTCAGAAAGCTCTTAGTCGTGCTTGAGAGTGAGCCTTTCGAAGAGATACTCGCCCAGCCCAGCCTCCGGGCCGGCCAGCCTGTTGAGGTTGGTCAGGTGGTCACCCATCTTTTTGATGAGCTTCACTTCCTCATCTAGGAAGTGAGTCTCCAGGAAGTCACAGAGCTGAGAGAGAAGAGGGAGAAATTAGAAACCCGATCCCTGCCGGGCGCGGTGGCTCAAGCCTGTAATCCCAGCACTTTGGGAGGCCGAGACGGGCGGATCACGAGGTCAGGAGATCGAGACCATCCTGGCTAACACGGTGAAACCCAGTCTCTACTTAAAAAAAAAAAAAATACAAAAAACTAGCTGGGCGAGGTGGCGGGTGCCTGTAGTCCCAGCTACTTGGGAGGCTGAGGCAGGAGAATGGCGTGAACCTGGGAGGCGGAGCTTGCAGTGAGTCGAGATCCGGCCACTGCACTCCAGCCTGGGCGACAGAGTGAGACTCCGTCTCAAAAAAAAAAAAAAGGAAACCCGATCCCTGGAAAAGAGGGAGAAAGAGCTGCCAGTTGCAGATTAAAATATGACAGGTGTTAAATGAGGCTCTGAAGGGAATTTGCCCAAAGAGAGCAAAGGCTTGAGGGGTATGGTTGGGTAGCCATGGATGCAGGGGGTACGTACATGGGGATCCGTGTGGGCAGAACCCAGGGCATGAAGATCCAAAAGGGCCTGATTCAGTTTTTTCTCCAGGGCCATGGCGGCTTTCATGGCATCCGGGGTTTTACCCCACTCATCTTCAGCTGGCTTCTATACAGAAGGGAGAAACGGCTTCAGAATACACACACTCGGCACATGGAACTAAACCTACATTTCCCAAGAGTTGGTGGGGGTCAGAGGCCCAGGCCACAAAGACATGTGACAGCTTGTATTTATCACTCTCCGCACCCCGTCCTAGCTCTTACAGCTACACGTCCTTACGTCTACGCAGCAGTGTGGACTGCCGCGTCCTGGGGGCACTGCACGACGTGCGCCTCTATTTCCAGCCGTAAAAGGGCTCACAAGACCGAACTCAATCTCCCCGAAGCCCACGCGACATCTAAGCCCTCAAATCAAGGCTCCTCGCGCGCACGGCCTGCTGGGAGATGTAGTCCGTTACCCTACCCACACACTAGTTACCTTGACGTCCTGAAAAAGAGCGCGGCCGCCACGCTGGTTTTGCATCTTCAGGAGACGCTCGTAGCCCTCGCGCTTCTCCTCGGCCAATTCGCGGAAGAAGTGGCTCACGCCTTCCAGAGCCACATCATCGCGGTCGAAATAGAAGCCCTAAGGAAAGAGATGGAGGGAACAACGCTTAGCGGGAGGCGAGGCCAAGGGGGACTCTGCCCTCTGTTTACTCGACCGGACAAAGAAGGCCGGCGCCTGCGCTGAGGGCCGAACGTGCGCAGCTGGGGGAAATTAGGGCCAGGGGCGTCCTGGGGACTCACCAGAGAGAGGTAGGTGTAGGAGGCCTGCAGGTACATATTGACCAGGCTGTTGACGGCTGCCTCCACGTCGGTGGAATAATTCTGACGAATCTGGGAGCTCATGGTTGGTCGGCAAGACGGAGCTAACCACAAAAACGGTGCTGGCAGGTCCCAGAAGCAGGAGATGGCCGAGAAGATGGTCCCGGAGGTTGCAAGTGGAGAGGAAATCGGAGGGCGGTCGGAGGCTGGAAGAAAGAGTCCCCGGATCTGTTCCGTCCAAACACTGTTGAAGCAAGAGACAGACCCGCGGGACCGCCGAACTGCCAGGGGACGTGGCTAGGGCGGCTTCTTTTATAGTGCGCTGGCCCTCGGAGGCGGGGCGCTCGGAGCGGGCTATCGGCCAATCTGCGGTGGCAGGAGGCGGGGCCGAAGTCCGTGCCTGACCAATCCGGAGCACACAGGAGTCTCAGCCCCCGCCCCAAAGCAGGGGGAAGTCACGCGCCTGCAGCGCGAGTGTGTTGTGAAATGGGGGCTTGCGGGGGTTGGGGCCCTGGGGCCGATTCGAGGAATGGAGGGTTTCGTGGGCGGGGGGGTGGGGGGTGGGGGCTGGGGTTCCTCTGGGAGACTATAGTTTTATGGGAGCATTAAGAGTCCTGTGAACTGATGACCCTGGGGTCCTGGGGGTGCCTCGGGAAAGTAAGTCAGATTCTGGGGTTTTGGAGGGCATGGATTTTTCTGGAATCTTGAGTGGGGGGAGGGGCAACTCAGAGGTGCAGGGAGGACCTGTAGTTGCCTGAGGTTTGTGCTGCGAGATAAGGAGTCTCCGGATCCTTGGGAAGCTTGGAAGGCAGTGAGGTGGTATTTCTGGACCCCTGGGGATCTCTGGGAGACAGAGGGGTGCGAGGACTGGAGTCCTGGGCTTTACAGAGGTGGGAGTTCACGATGCAAACTCTATATTTTGGAGCCCTCCCCCGGGGAGATCTTTAGGTCCTTGAGGTGCTCTGCAAGTTGGAAAGGGCAGTTGTTCTGGAGCCGTGGGGTTCCCCAGTGCGGGAAGCCCAGGAGGAGCATTGTATGAGGTAGGATGACTTCTGGAACCCTGGACAGCCCTCGGAAACCCTCCAAAGACTGGCTGGGACTTTGGGGATACCTTGGAGCTCTTTCAAGGGCCCAGTCGTTTTCTGGGAGTGGAAATGGGGAGGAATGAAATGTCTGTTTCGAGCTTTGCGGTGTCTCTGGGACTGCGTGTCCTGGGGGCTGTTTTGGAGGCAACTCACAGACTCCGAGAATTCTCCTTGGCCCTGAAAACAGTGTCTCCGCAGTTGCCGTCGTGTCTTGCCTGACGTGTGCTCTTTCAGGCCCACAAAGAGAAGCCCTGCGTTGTGGACACACAGTCTGGGGACCTATGGACGAGACGTCTGTCTACAACTAATGCGTATTTTTTTTTTTTTTTTTTGTGACAGAGTCTGGCTCTGTTGCCCAGGCTGGAGTCCAGTGGCCGGATCTCAGCTCACTGCAAGCCCCGCCTCCCAGGTTCACGCCATTCTCCTGCCTCAGCCTCCCGAGTAGCTGGGAGTACAGGCGCCCGCCACCTCGCCCGGCTAATTTTTTTTTGTATTTTAGTAGAGACGGGGTTTCACCGTGTTTGCCAGGATGGTCTCGATCTCCTGACCTCGTGATCCGCCCGTCTCGGCCTCCCAAAGTGCTGGGATTACAGGCTTGAGCCACCGCGCCCGGCCTCTCTAATGCGTATTTTTTAAGCGGACCTGGTCCATGTTGATTTCTGGGAGACGGAGTCGGCGCAAACCTTGACCCTGCTTAAGTGCCCCGATGGAGGTAGCCCGTGCGCTGGGCAGGGAGCTGAAGCCACTGGGGCGTGGGGTGTGAGGTCAGGCCCTGCCCTACAGAGGAGCCGCTCCGAGCAGCCCAGGCAGGGCAGCCCCTGACCGAGGGGATCTGCAGATGCCTCGCCAGGCCGGTATCTGGGGTCCTTGTTGCAGGCAGCGACTGCTGAGTCATGCTGAGCTCAGCGCGGGAAGGGGCCCCCCGCGGGGACGGATGTGGGTGGGGCCACTCACTGACCTCATCCCCTTGGCACTCCCCGACTTTTTTGGTGGGACCCTCAGAAGTAGACCTGGCTCAGACCCAAATCGGGCCCCTTCCCCCCAGGTCCCCCCTTGTTGGAAGCCGGCTGTGTGCTTTGTCTCCGTGTCGTTTTGGTTCCCATGTTTTTTTCTTTTTTTCCTGGGATCCTGCCTGTGGCCATATTGTCCCCTCACTCTGGGTGGTGGCTCAGTGTACACTCATTGATCCTATTTCCTCTCTCCCCTGACTTGGGGTCTTTGGGAAGAGTCCATGGAGGAGGGACAGCCGCCCAAAGCACCCGGTTGACTGTGGGACCTGAGTTACTCATTTACCAAATGTCATACCTCAGCCCAGAGACCTTTAGTCCCGAGAGGGGCCTTGGGGCCCATAGGTGGAGGTAGAGGAGGGGCTGAGAGAGACAGGATCTGAAGACCATAGAGAACGTGGAGTGGGGACACAGAGGCCCAGAGAAAAAGCGACTCAGACAAAACCCTGAGAGAGAGGGGGACAGAGAGAGAGGGGGACAGAGATCCAGAGAGGGGGACAGAGACGCAGAGAGAGGGGGGGACAGAGACCCAGAAAGAGGGAGACAGAGACCCTGAGAGAGAGGGGGACAGAAACCCAGAGAGAGGAGGACAGGGGTGGGAGGGGAACAGAGGCAGGGAGGTACAGAGACCCGGGGGTTGGGGGGACAGAGGCCCAGAGGGACCCCGGGGGGAGTAGAAATCCAGAGCAGGGGTACAGATCCAGAGAGAAGGGGGGGCAGACAGAGATCCAGAGAGAGGTGGGGCCAGAGACCCAGAGAGAGGGGAAACAGGGACTCAGAGAGAAGGGGACAGGGACTAGGTGGAAAAACAGAGACCCAGAGAGAGGGTGGGACAGGGATGAGGGGGGACAGAGACAGGGCGGGGGAGAAGAGACCCAAGAGAGGGGGACAGAGACCCAGAGAGGGAGGGGGACAGAGACTCAGGGTGGGGGGACAGAGACACAGAGAGAGATGGGGGGCCAGAGATTCAGAGGGGGGCTAGAGACCCAGAGAGAGGAGGCCAGAGGTCTGGGGATGGGGGGTGGAAAGAGCCCAGAGAAAGAGGGCCAAAGGTGGGGTGGGAACAGAGACTTGGAAAGCAAAGACCCAGAGAGAGAAGTGGGGACAGAGACCCAGAGATGGGAGGGGGTAAAGACCCAGAGGGGAATGACAGAGCCAGAGAGAGGGGGCGCCGGAGACTCTGACTGAGAACCCACATCCTCTAACCCCCTTGTCTTCGCTCGGCCCTTGTCTGAGGTCACTGGGCCTCTGAGTTCGGCACCTTCTTCCGGGAGTTCCTCTCCAGGGGGGCCCCACCCAGCCGTGGGGCCAGACCAGGTTCCTCCGCCTCTGCCCTGCCCTCCAGCCTCTCTGTCCTCAGCCCAGCTCAGGAGGCCTCTCCCATGGGCTCTCTTGCCCTGGTGTCCTCAGCCTGCCACCTTCCAGTCACCCCAGGCTCCAGAGCCCTTCCTGCTTCCCTGGTCCTACCATCCCTCCTCCTCCCACCCCCATTCTCCAGCTCCATAAAGGTATGGCCTCCTGAGGTCCCATGTGTGACACTCCAGGCTCTGGTCCCAGGCTCTGGAGGCTTGCTGTGCAGCCAGCTGTGCTGTTCTTCCCCCTACCCACACGCCTGCTCAGGCCTCACAGGCCACTGCCTCTGTCCTGCACAGATCGTCCTGGGCTGCGACAGATGTGCCACCAGTCACCTTCGTTTCCCTTCACGACTGTGGGCTCCTGCAGGGTAGGCCCGGGACCAACTCATCCCTAACCCGCAGACCCCAATGGGCACCCCAGAAAAAGATGTCAAGGGAGTGCAGAGAGCCCCACGTCCCTGAGTGGCCCGAGCAGGTATCTCTCGGTGAGCAGACGGCAGGCCTGGCATGGGGCGGCGGGCAGGGCCTGCTCTCCTGATGTGCCAGGGAGCGGGGCAGAGGCCCAGTGACTCAGATGCCGAAGTATGTCCCGAAGGAGGTTTATTACCCCCTCAAGACCACTCTTCCCCACCCCCCCAATAATTACAAAAGTAAGAAAAATGCCCATGTCCCCCAATCCCCACCCCTCCCAGAAAAATGCCATAATTTATGGAGGAGAAACACAGTTCAAGGCAGCTGGGGGCCTCAGCCCATCTTCTTCCAGATGGTGAGGGAGGCGGTGAGTACTCCAGCCACCAAGATGGTCACGGTCTGCCACGTGGGCGTCCCAAAGTAGGAGAGGAGGCCGTCCTGGAGACAGGGACATCAGTCGCTTCAGCGACTCGGCCAGGGGCAGCCCCTGGGCAGGCACAGGCAGGATCAGGGAGGCAGGAGGAGGTCAGAAGGCAGGATTGTGGGCAGGGGACTAACATGAATGGGCATTGAAGAGCTGGGCTCAGGCCAGGCATGGTGGCTCACACCTGTAATCCCAGCACTTTGAGAGGCTGAGGCAGGAGGATCGCTTGAGGCCAGGAGTTCGAGACCAACCTGGGCAACATAGCGACACCCCCTTCTCAGTGGGGAAAAAAAAAAGACAAGAGTTGGGGTCAGAGGATCATCAATGAACTTGAGCAATTCCGGAGGCAGTGGAGGCTCCAGGGAGGGCAGAAGGCACTAATCAAGTCAAGGTCACAGTGAGGTCAGAGGTCACCGGGAGGTCAGTGGGATAGATGAATCAGGGATTGATCAGACACATAAGGAAATGCATTATAGACCACATCTGACGATCCGAAGATGGGGAGAGGGCACCACTGTGACCGGCTCCAGAAGGCCCAGGGTCCCAGAGGAGTGGCGGGTGGGCAGGGACAGTGGGGCAGGGGCGGTGGTTGGGGTGAGGAGGGTTGAGGAGTCTCACCCAACCACCCTGGTCTTGGATCCAGCCCAACAGCCGCTCCCGGAGGAAGTCCAGCGTCCAGCCCATGATGGTTCTGATCAGTTCGGGCACCTTGGTACACAGGGCCTGTGGGGAGTGGAGTGAATGTTAGGGACCGAACCTTGTCCCCAATGCCTGGGGATAGTGGCCCCCAGCCTCCTTTCTCAATTCTTTGCCTCCCCTCAAAGATTTCTGCCACCCACAATTGAAGTCGGCTTCAAATATTGTAAACATGGCCAGGAGCACCAGCTCATGCCTGTAATCCCAGCACTTTGGGAGGCCAAGGCAGGTGGATCATTTGAGGTTGGGAGTTCAAGAACAGCCTGACCAACACGGAGTAACCCCATCTCTACTAAAAACACAAAATTAGCCGGGCATGATGGTGCATGCCTGTAATCCCAGCTACTTGGGAGGCTGAGGCAGGAGAATCGCTTGAACCCGGGAGGCGGAGGTTGCGGTGAGCCGAGGTCGCGCCATTGCACTCCAGCCTGGGCAACAAGAGCAAAACTCCATCTCAAAATAAACAAATAAATACAAAAATTAGTTGGGTGTGGTGGCAGGCACCTGTAATCCCAGCTCCTTGGGATGCTGAGGCAGGTGAATCGCTTGAACCCAGGGGGCAAAGGTTGCAGTGAGCCCAGATCACACCACTTCACTGCAGCCTGGGCAATAGAGCAAGAGTCTTGTCTTAAAAAATAAATTAATTAATTAAATAAAATTGTAAACAAGATCATGTTACTCTCAACTGCCCCATCCCTGAGCCTTCTGTGGCTCCCCAGTACCCTCAGGATGAAGACCTGAAAGCACAACGCAGCCCACAAGCCCTGTGTGCAGGCTCTAGCCTGACCTCACTCCACCTTTCCACTTCCTGTTTTGTGCCTCACTGAGCTGCTTCCATTTTTTTTTTTTTTTTTTTTTTTTTTTGAGACGGAGTCTCGGTCTGTCGCCCAAGCTGGAGTGCAGTGGCCGGATCTCAGCTCACTGCAAGCTCCGCCTCCCGGGTTCACGTCATTCTCCTGCCTCAGCCTCCCGAGTAGCTGGGACTACAGGCGCCCACCGCCTCGCCCGGCTAGTTTTTTGTATTTTTTAGTAGAGACGGGGTTTCACTGGGTTAGCCAGGATGATCTCGATCTCCTGACCTCGTGATCCGCCAGTCTCGGCCTCCCAAAGTGCTGGGATTACAGGCTTGAGCCACCGCGCCCGGCCCATTTTTTTTTTTTTTTTTAAGATGGAGTCTTGCTCTGTCACCCAGGATGCAGTGCAGTGGCACAATCTTGGCTCACTGAAAGCTCTGCCTTCCGGGTTCAAGCAATTCTCCTGCCTCAGCCTCCAAAGAGCTGGGATTACAGGTGCGTGCCAACATGCCTGGCTAATCTTTTTTTTTTTTTTGAGATGGAGTTTTGATCTTGTTGCCCAGGCTGGAGTGCGATAGCGCAGTCTCGGCTCATTGCAACCTCCACCTCCCGGATTTAAGTTATTCTCCTGTCTGAGCTTCCCAAGCAGCTGGTATTACAGACATCTGCCACCACACTGGGCTAATTGTTTTTTGTATTTTTAGTACAGACAGGTTTCACCATGTTGGTCAGGATGGTCTCAAACTCTTGACCTTAGATGATCCGTGTGCTTCAGCCTCCCGAAGTGCTGATGTGAACCATCGCGCCCGGCCCCATTTTTTTTTTTTTTAATTTAAAAAATTCCCATCAAATTCTTCCTGCCTCGGGACCTCTTCTTGTGCTCCTGTTTCCACCTAAACAGGCCTCGACCAAGCAAATTCTCACCCTTCAGCGCTCAGCGCAAATGTCACTTCCCCAGAGAGGAATTTTCTTTTTTTTCTTTTTTTTTTTTGAGACGGAGTCTCGCTCTGTCGCCCAGGCTGGAGTGCAGTGGCCGGATCTCAGCTCACTGCAAGCCCCGCCTCCCGGGTTCACACCATTCTCCTGCCTCAGCCTCCCGAGTAGCTGGGACTACAGGCGCCCGTCACCACGCCCACCTAATTTTTTGTATTTTTAGTAGAGATGGGGTTTCACCGTGTTAGCCAGGATGGTCTCGATCTCCTGACCTCGTGATCCGCCTGCCTTGGCCTCCCAAAGTGCTGGGATTACAGGCGTGAGCCACTGCACCCGGCCAGAGAAGACTGGCCCCTGCCCATGGATCCCTGACCTTCTCTCCCGACTCCCAAGACTTCTCCTTCAGCCTTTATCTGGCCACC
Source organism: Macaca fascicularis (assembly GCF_037993035.2). Taxonomy (NCBI): domain Eukaryota; kingdom Metazoa; phylum Chordata; class Mammalia; order Primates; family Cercopithecidae; genus Macaca; species Macaca fascicularis. Next base: position 56,942,345 of record NC_088393.1, on the reverse strand, counting down.
TCTATTCTGTCATCCCCGCTCTGTAGGTGGCCCCACCATCACCTGCACTACTATTCCCCTCACCGCCAACGTTCAAGCCCCATCAGCTCAATCTTGAAAACACATCAAGAAATAATTCCTCTTGGCCGAGCGCGGTGGCTCACGCCTGTAATCCCAGCACGTTGGGAGGCTGAGGCAGGCAGATCACCTGAGGTCAGGAGTTCGAGAACAGCCTGCCAACATGGTGAAACCCCATCTCCACTAAAAATGCGAAAATTAGCCAGGTGTGGTAGCGGATGCCTATAATCCCAAGCAACTCTGGAGGCTGGGGCAGGAGAATCGCTTGAACCCAGGAGGTGGAGGTTGCAGTGAGCCGAGATCGCACCATTGTACTCTAGCCTGGGTGCAACAAAGCGAGACTCCATCTCAGAAAAAAAAAAAGAAACATCCCTCCCATTAGCTGGTGTGGTGGGGAGCGCCTGTAATCCCAGCGTCTCAGGAGGCTGAGGTAGGAGAATCGCTTGAACCCGGGAGGTCGAGACTGCAGTGAGCCAAAGTCACGCCACTGCACTTCAGCCTTGGTGACAGAGCAAGACTCTGTCTCAAAACAAACAAACAAACAAACAAAACTTCCAAAAAGAAATATCCCTCCCTGTTGGAGACCAGCCTGGACAACATAGCGAGACCCCATCTCTACAGAAAAAGGCTAATGCCACAGTTAGTGGGGCATGGTGGCATGCTCCTGTAGTCCCAGCTACTCTGGAGGCTGAGGTGGGAGAACTGCTTGAGCCTAGCAGTTTGAGGCTGCAGTGAGCTATGATCACTACTGCACTCCAGTCTGGGCAACAGAGCAAGACCCCACCTCTTTAAATCCCCCCCACCCACCTCTGCTGCTACCACCCGGGCCTGGGCTTGTCATCTTTCAGCAAGACTATGATAGGTGCCACCTCTCCAGCCTCCTTGCTTCAGCCTTTGTACCCCATGATCTCTTTTTGGCCAACAGCCAGGATCATTTCACCACCTCCCCCACCATATTTCCTTATGAGAATCTTCATAAAGAAAAGTGAAAAGAATTCCACAGTTAACAGCCATATAACCGCCACCTAGATTCTACAATGAACATTTTGCTATATAGACAGTCCCCAACTTATGATGGTTTGACTTACAATTTTGATCCTACTATGGGTTTATCAGGAGATTGAATGCATTTTCAACTTATGTTTTTTCAATTTATGATGGGAATACTAGGATGTAACACCATTGCAAGTCAAGGGGCACCTATACTTCCTAGAATAATCCCTTAAATTCATAAATCAGGTCACGTCACTTCCATATTTAAAACCAGCCAATCACTCCCATCACACTCAGAGTAAATTTAAAGTCTTTCCAGGCCGGGCGCAGTGGCTCACGCCTGTAATCCCAGCATTTTGGGAGGCCAAGGTGGACGGCTCACTTGAGGCCAGGAGTTTGAGACTAGCCTGGCCAACACAGCAAAACCCCGTCTGTACTAAAAATACAAAAGCTAGCCAGGCATGGTGGTACGTGCCTGTAATTCTAGCTACTTGGAAGGCTAAAGCATGAGAATCACTTGAACCTGTGAGGTGGAGGTTGCAGTGAGCTGAGATGGTGCCATTGCACTCCAGCCTCGGCAACAAAGCGAGACTCTGTCTCCAAAAAAAAAAAAAAAAAGTCTTTCCAGCAGCCCAAAAAACTCCACACAATCTGCCCCTGCCCAACTGTGCCCTCCTTTCCCACCGTCTCCCCCAGCTCACTCTGTCCAGCAGCACTGGCTTCCTCCCTACCGTCAAAACACAGGATTGGTCCTACCTCAGGGCCTTTGCACTTGCTGTTCCCTCTACCGGATGCCTCTTCCCCCGATCACTATAGATCAGTGCATCCTTCTTGTCATTCCAACTTTGGCTTTAATGTCACCTGCTCTTAGAAGTCTTTCCTGGCTGGTTGCAGTGGCTCATGCCTGTAATCCCAGCACTTTGGGAGGCCAAAGTGGGTGGATCATATGAGGTCAGGAGTTCAAGACCAGCCTGACCAACATGGTGAAACCCTGTCTCTACTAAAACTACAAAAAAAAAAAAAAAAAAAAAAAAAAAGCTAGCCAGGGATAATGGTGCACACCCGTAATCCCAGCTACTTAGGAGGCTGAGGCAGGAGAATCGCTTGAACCTGGGAGGCAGAGGTTGCAGTGAGCCAAGATCGTGCCATTGCACTCCAGCCAGGGCAACAAGAGCAAAACTCCATCTCAAAAAAAAAAAAAAAAAAAAGGCCGGGCGCGGTGGCTCACGCCCGTAATTCCAGCACTTTGGGAGGCCAAGGCAGGCGGATCACAAGGTCGGGAGATCAAGACCATCCAGGCTAACACGTTGAAACCCTGTCTCTACTAAAAATACAAAAAAAAAATTAGCTGGGCGTGGTGGTGGGCTCCTGTAGTCCCAGCTACTCGGGAGGCTGAGGCAGGAGAATGACGTGAACCCGGGAGGCGGAGCTTGCAGTGAGCTGAGATCCCGCCACTGCACTCCAGCCTGGGCGACAGAGCAAGACTCCGTCTCAAAAAAAAAAAAAAAGAAGTCTTTCCTGACCACTCTGCTAAATCACACTGCCCCCTTTACTTCACCCCTGTACGTCAAGTCCCTGAGAGCAGGGATGCAGCCTGCTTTGTACGGTGCTGTGTCCCAGGTGCCAGCTACAGGCCTGGCACACAGCAGGCCCAGTAAATGCTTGTTGAATGAATAAAAGAAGCAGACACCCAGTGCACAGCCATCTCTCTCCATGCCCTCTGTGGTCACTGGGCCACTGCAGGGGGTTGATCCCACGATCCCCAGGGCCTCACAGGTCTGAGGGGAGCACCCCTGGGCTCACTGCCCTGCAGCTGCCCACCTTGAGCACCAGTTTGCTGGCAAAGTAGAAAAGGGCGACAACACGGCCCCAGTTGAAGTTGCCGTCAGAAAACATGTCAGCTGCCACTCGGAAAAAGACCTCTCGGGGGGAGTCTGTGTCCACGGCGGCAATCATCCTGCAGGAGAGAGGAGAACCAGTGCCGGGGAGCGAGCATCAGGCTGATGGTGGAAATCCCCACATCCACCGCACACTAAAGATGAGGAGACTGAGGCCCAAGCCAGGCTGAAATGAAAAACAACAGGCCAACGGGGGGCAAGGGAAAGGGACGAGACAGACATCGAGGAAGGTGGGAAAAATGACTCCCTGAAGGAGGGTTTTAAGATCCTGGCGGAGGGGACGGCTGGGAGTCCAGAACGCTTGCGCTGAGTTGTAGGGCCCAGACTTCTAGTTCTTAGGGGAGGAGGAGAATGCGGGGCTGAGACTCCTGCGTTCTCAGGGAGCCCAGTGGCTGGATTTCTGGGTCCCGGGGCCCACACCTCTGCAGCTCCATGTTACTGTCCAGTTCGTCCCCGATGCGCTTGAGACACTCGCTCAGCCTCTTGGTGGACGCATCCTGAGGCACCGGGTCCAGGGCCAGCTCGGGTGTCTCCCCCCCCATTCGCCCTGCTCGATCCTGGATGAAACTAGAGTGGGGATGGAGTGAGGGTGCAGAATCAGAACGGGGTGTCACTCCTCAAATCTGTGCCACAATAATCAGACCTCAAACTCACCCCTGAAGCAAAAGGGCCCCTGTCTTCATGATCTGCTCAGAGCTGGTGGGCCCTAGAGGAGAAAGGAAGGGAAGAGGTGCCTGGACTCCTGGGTTCTAGGGGATCAGGAGGCTGTGGAGGCTCACGGTCCCTGAGGGAGGGCAGAGCTGGGGACCTTGGACTTCTGGGACCCTACCAGATAAAGTGACGGGGGTGCCCAGACAACTGAGTCCCTGATGGAGAAAGGCTAGGAGGCTGGGCCTGTATCCTACATTCTCCCTGGGGAAAGAGGGTAGCGGAACACTAAATGCATCCCGACCCCTGGCCTGAGGGGGCAGAGGCGAGACCCGCCCCTCCCACCAGTGCCAGAGGCAGGAAGTGGTGCGGGCGACAAGCCCGGGCCTGCCCGGGGGCTTGGCTTCCGAGATCCCCTAGTTCTTGGGGGTCTGAGAGCGCCAGACAGGCAGGGATCGGGGTACGGGGATCAGAGAGCCAGGAACCTCCGAGGACGGAGGGGGCTGGAGTCTGGCAGCGCCCGATCCGGGAGTTTCTGCCCCTCAATGCTTGGAGATCGCACAGCCCCAGGCCGAGAGGAAGGATCCTGGGACCCGCCGGCGAGGGGGCTCGCCCTCCTCCCGCCCGTCTGCCTCCCGCCTCACCCCCGCCTCTGGGCTGCTCCCCGGACCCGTCCATCACCGCCGCTCCCGCCGCCGCCTCTCGCCGGGTCCGCGCGGGCGGCCGCAGCGCGCCCCGGGTCACGTGAGAGCCACACTGAACGTGCGTCCCTCACGTGGCCGCCCCGCAAAATGGCCGCTGCCCCGCAGCGCCGCCGGGTCACGTGACCGCACCTGCCTCGCTCCCTCGGGAGGCTTAGTCCCGTCACGTGACTGTCCAATGAGCGTGTCCCAATAAGTACCAGCCGTGGCGCCATCCAACAGACGCCCGTCCAGTCGCAACTCTGATGCCTTCATTTATCCAGGCACCATTTTTAGAAGTTTCGGGCAGGGTTTGAGCTCTCCCCAGCGCAGAAGGAATAGCAAGTGTAAAGGGTCAGAGGCCCAAAATAGCGTGCTTCCAGGCAGGACGTTGTAGATGACTAAAAACTGAGTGGTTTTGTTTTTGGTAGAGACCTGGATCTCGCTATATAGCCCACGCCCAGGCTTGTCTCTTAACTTGTGAGTTCAAGAGATACCGCCGTCTCAGCCTTCCAAAGCGCTGGGATTACAGGCATGAGCTACCGCGCCCGTCCTGCTTTTCTGTTGTTTGTATGTTTGTTTGTTTTGAGTCAGGGTCTGGCTGTGTTGCCCAGGCTGGAGTGCAGTGGCCCAATCATGGCTCACTGCAGCCTGGAATTCCCGGGCTCAAGCCTCCCACCCCAGCCTCCTAAGTAGCTGGGACTACACCACCCCTGGTTAATTTTTTTAAATTTTTTTGTGGAGATGAGGTCTCTCTACGTTGCTCAGGCTGGTCTCTGAAATCCCAGGCTCAAGTGATCCTCGCATCTTGGCCTCCCAAAGTGCTGAGATTACAGGCTTCAGCCACCCCACCCAGTCATGACTCGAGTGTTTGTGTTTGTATAAAAAGAAAAGGAATATGAAGTTCAAAAAGTGACAAAAACTAATCTGTGCTGATAGATCAGCAGGGTGTGGAAGGGAGGGGCCACAAGAGAGACTCCCCAGGTGCCCCAAATATGCCATATTTTTATCTGAATGGTGTTTGCATGGGTATACACTTATTATATTATTATTATTATTATTGTTTTGAGATGGAGTTTCGCTCTTGTTACCCAGGATGGAGTGCAATGGCACAATCTCGGCTCACTGCAACCTCTGCCTCCCAGGTTCAAGCGATTCTCCTGCCTCAGCCTCCCAAGTAGCTGGGATTGCAGGCATGAGGCACCACGCCCAGCTAATTTTGCATTTTTAATAGAGATGGGGTTTCACCAAGTTGGTCAGGCTGGTCTCAAGCTCCTGACCTCAAGTGATCCACCTGCCTCGGCCTCCCAAAGTTCTGGGATTACGGGCGTGAGTCACTGTGCCCGGCCAGGTATACACATATTTACAATTCATTGAGCTGTACACATAAGACTTGTGTGCTTTGTGAATACTATGACATGTCACTTTAGAAAGAAAATAATAGCAACTAAGGAAAACTCAGAAAAATGAGCTAGGATCAGATGATAAAGGGGTTGGGCCTATCAGAGAAGGGACTTGATCTATGTCCAGAAGGCAGCTGGGAACCATGGGAAAGTTTTGAGCAGGCAAAGGGCAGAGTCAGACGAGGGTGTCAGGACGATCTCTTAGACTTCCTTCTTTCTCAAAAGAGCTCCTGGTTGGGCGCAGTGGCTCACTTCTGTAATCCCAGCACTTTGGGAGGCCAAGACGGGTGGATCACCTGAGGTCAAGAGTTTGAGACCAACCTGGCCAACATGGCGAAACCCCATCTCTACTAAAAATTCAAAAGTAGCCAGGTGTGGTGACAGGCACCTGTAGTCCCAGTTACTCGGGAGCTGAGGCAGGGGAATCGTCGGAATCTGGAGGCAGAGGTTGCAGTGAGCCGAGATCGTGACCTTCCACTCCAGCCTCAGTCACAACAGGGAAACTCCAACTCAAAAAACAAAAACAACTCCCATAGCATTCAGGACTTATAACGCTTCTCACAGCTGTAAATGTGTGCAGTGTTTAATTTAATGTTGGCCTTTTTCATCCACCCAAAATTTCCACAAGGTTAATTTGTCCTCAATTCTCCCAGAAACCAGCATGTTACTTGATCCATAGTTATCTCTCAAAATGTGTTATTCAATAACTGTATGACTGAATGTTGGGGAGCATACAGAAATAAGACATTGTCGGCCGGGCGCGGTGGCTCACGCCTGTAATCCCAGCACTTTGGGAGGCCGAGGCGGGCGGATCACGAGGTCAGGAGATCGAGACCATCCTGGCTAACACGGTGAAACCCCGTCTCTACTAAAAATACAAAAAGAAATTAGCCAGGCATGAGTGGCGGGCACCTGTAGTCCCAGCTACTCGGGAGGCTGAGGCAGGAGAATGGCATGAACCCGGGAAGCGGAGCTTGCAGTGAGGCAAGATCGGGCCACTGCACTCCAGCCTGGGTGACAAAGCGAGACTCCATCTCAAAAAAAAAAAAAAAAAAGAAAGAAATAAAACATTGTCTGCCTCTGACATTCAGAGAAGACTTCTCAGAGGAGGCATTTCCCCTTGACCTTGAAGGATCATTTTGATTTGAAAACTGAAGAAAGGGGCCAGGTGTGATGGCTCATTCCTATAGTCCCAGCACTTTGGGAGGCCAAGGCAGGAGGATCACTTGAAGCCAGGAGTTCAGGACCAGCCTGGGCTGTACCATGGTGAGACCCTGTGTCAACTAAAACAAAAAAAAGAAAGGTGGGAGGGGGCCGGGTGTGCTAGCTCACACCCATAATCCCAGTACTTTGGGAGGCCGAGGTGGGTGTATCATCTGAGGTCAGGAGTTTGTGACCAGCCTGGCCAACATGGTGAAACCCCGTCTCCACTAAAAATAAAAAAAAAATTAGCTGGGAGTGGTGGTGCGCGCCTGTAGTCCCAGCTGCTTGGGAGGCTGAGGCAGGAGAATCGCTTGAACCCGACAGGCAGAGGTTGCAGTGAGCCAAGATCGTGCCACTGCACCCCAGCCTGGGCAGCAGATCGAGCCTCTATCTCAACAACAACAACAACAAAAGGTGCATGCCTGTAGTCCCAGCTACTTGGGAGGCTGAGGTGGGACGATTGTTTGAGCTTGGGAGGTCCTGGCTGCAGTGAGCTGTGATCAGCTGCACCACTGCAGTCAGACTGGGTGACAGAGTAAGAGCCTGTCTCAAAAAGAAAAAAGAAAAGAAAAAGGCAAGATAAAGGGAGAGGGTAGAGTTTAGGTGACAACCAAATGATAGCTTAGAGCAAAGCAAGGTCAACATCGGGTCAGGACTGTCAAGTGAAACCAGTGTCCTGAATCATTGGAAACAAGAAGGTACATGTGAAATGTTGCATCCAGAAACGCTTTATCTGAAGCGCTGCACCTGCTTTGGAAATCAAGGCTGCTACTCTGTATCAAGTGGATTAGATCCTCCAAGCAAGAGTCAGATGTTTCATTTTTACTGATAGAATTTCCAACAATTTATGAATTTAGAGAACAAAGTCTCTCCATGGGTAAAAAAAACCATGTCCTTGGCCAGCATGGTGGCTCATACCTGTAATTCCAGCCCTTTGGGAGGCCAAGACGGGCGGATCACCTGAGGTCAGGAGTTCGAGACCAGCCTGGCCAACTAAACCTTGTCTCTACTAAAAATATAAAAATTAGCTGGGCGTAGTGGTGCACTTCTGTAATCCCAGCTACTCGGGGAACTGAGGCAAGAGAATCACTTGAACCCAGGAGGCAGAGGCTGCAGTGAGCAGAGATCATGCCATTGCATTCCACCTTGGATGACAGAGCGAGATTTCAGCTCAAAAAAAAAACAAACAAAGCATATCCTTGAGAGACACAGTGTTTCCTGTTAACTTGGCGCCAGCTTTATCTGTGTGTGTTACTCCAGTCCAGTGAGATAGCCCTCCCTCGACCCCAGTTACAGAGAAGGAAAGAAAGGGCTTTTAATGCAGCTACACGCCTCTGAACAGTACAATCACTGAGTGAGGGAATACACTTTTTTTTTTTTTTTTTTTTTGAGACGGAGTCTCGCTCTGTCGCCCAGGCTGGAGTGCAGTGGTGCGATCTCGGCTCACTGCAAGCTCCGCCTCCTGGGTTCAAGTGATTCTCCCACCTCAGCCTCCTGAGTAGCTGGGATTACAGGCATGCGCCACTATGCCCGGCTACTTTTGTATTTTTATTAGAGATGGGGGTTTCACCATGTTGGTCAGGCTGGTCTCAAACTCCTGACCTCAGGTGATCTGCCCTCCTCGGCCTCCCAAAGTGCTGGGATTACAGGTGTGAGCTGCCATGCCTGGCCCCGCCCAAATTATTTTCTAGTGACCCTTTGATACTGGGTTCTCCAGCTTCTGCCAAACCACTACCACGAAGATGTAAGATCTCTATAGGAACGACGTTTTTATTTATTCAGAGATACATCAGTGTTTGTCTTGGGGGAAGGTGACTCCAATGGCCCTCCTCACCTCCTCAAGGATGTCAGCCAGGAGCTCACTTTCTACCAGGGGAATCACAGGACTTTCTTTCAGACCTGCGGGGATAGGGTAGTTAGGGACCCCTCCTACCCACGCACCCGAAACCCAAATAACTACAATTCCCAGAATTCCATGTGGTACAATATACATGGTTCAGGCAGATGGATGCTGCAGGGGTTCCTGGGAGATGTAGTTCTTTTTTTGGGGGGGAAGCAAGAGTCTTGCTCTGTTGCCCAGGCTGGAGTGCAGTGGTGCGATCTCAGCTCACTGCAACCTCCTGGGAGATGTAGTTCTAAGCAGCAGGGTGACAGAGCAGGTGGGGAAGAGCCCAACCTTCCTCTGCCAGCCTGGTGCCCACCACCCCTCCATATCCTTACCCTTGCGCAGGCACTCCCGGACGTGCTTGGCCTCATAACTCATGCCTGCCCCATTGTCAAAATTGCAGTTCTTTGGGACCGGGGGCAGCAGGAACTCCTTATGCTCCCCCTTCACCACCAGCTCGGTTGGGCACCAGCAGGGGTTGAGGAGCTGGAGGGAGAGAGAAAGTGGCGCTGCTGTCTTCACCAATGGTGCTCCTGGGGCTGCCCCCAGGAACATGCCAGGTGGTGCGCAGGGGCCTCCCTCTCAAACCTGGTGGCAAAGGGCTTGTCTCGTCTATCCCCAGGGAGCTCTGGACCCTCCCTCATTTCTGGTTGCTAGAAGTTTGTTCCTTAGCAACGCTGCTGTCACACAAAAATCCCGTCTATCTCCCCAGCAGCAAACCTCTCCCTAACCTTACGAGGTTATAAACAAGGTGTTCTTGGGGCCTAGAGAGGAGGACTTATCTTCGTGTGTCTGTGAATCACGTTTCCTTCTTATTTCTTTTCTTTCTTTCTGTTTTTTTTGAGATAGAGTCTTGCTCTCTTGCCCAGGCTGGAGTGCGGTGGATCAATCTCAGTTCACTGCAACCTCCACATTCCAGGTTCAAGTGATTCTTCTGCCTCAGCCTCCTGAGTAGCTGGGATTACAGGTACCCACCACCATGCCTGGCTAATTTTTTATTCTTTTTTCCAAGACGGAGTTTCGCTGTTGTTGCCCAGCCTGGAGTGCAATGGCGCGATCTCGGGTCACTGCCAACTCC